>NW_011334798.1:0-9248 GCF_000735185.1 Notothenia coriiceps
AACCAGGTCCAGTCATCCCCCATAACCCACATTACCTTTTCTGGACAAAACATACCCCTCTCCACAGCAGTTACCAACCTGGGTGTTAGATTTGACAGACACCCACATCAAACACCTGTGCAAAACCTCCTTCTACCACCTCAGGAACATTGCAAAACTTCGTTCCACACTCTCCCTGTCAGATGCTGAACAACTGGTCCATGCCTTCGTCTCCTCAAGGCTCGATTACTGCAACGCTCTCCTCATCGGAACTACTAGCGGGAGCATTCAGAAGCTCCAATACGTACAGAACAGTGACGCTAGGATCCTGATCAGGGTGAGAAAATAAAACCACATCACACCTGTTCTTCATTCCCTCCTCTGGCCTCCTGTCTCATTCAGGATCGAATACAAGATCGCACCACTGACCCATCAGTGCATCCACGGGAACGCTCCTCATACCTGAAGGAACTTCTCACATCACAAACCTCCACACGCAACCTCCGCTCCACAACCAACCATCGGCTTCGCCCCCCGAGGACCAAACTCCGCACAATGGGGGATTGGGCTTTCTGTGCAGCTGCTCCTCACCTGCGGAATTCCCTCCCAGACCACCTGAGGACTCCACAGACCACTGACACCTTCAAGAAAGGCCTAAAAACCTTTATTTTTAAAAAAGCTTTTGATTAAACTTTTGTTTGTTTTTATTATGCCTCCTGTAGCACCTTGGGATTGCTGTTAGCAATGAAAGGTGCTTTACAAATCAAATGTATTACTATTATTATTATTCTTCGATTTTATGTTGCAATATTGCAATCGAAATGGGAAAATGGGATGGATGGCAAACACACATTTATGATTCGCTATGTCCTGTTTTGTTCAGCAGGATAATCTCCACATATTAAAACCACATTGAGTCATTGCTATTCTAAAACCTTCATTTGGTAAGCAATAAGAGAGAACTGACTGAGCTCCTTTAATGCTCAGCCACCGTGCCTGGCGCTAGATTGACCCGGAACTGATTCGCTCAGTATCTATGAATACATTAGCAAAATAAATAAATACATAATTAAAAGGCCTAAGCAGCTGCCATCTCAATTAAGGTTACTCAGCGTTTGGCCCATGAGGGAAAAACAAGGTCTCGTTTGATCTCCAAGGTAATTTCTGCGCCATCGCTTACACACTCACCATGGTTCCTCTGAGGAACACACACACACACTCAATATATAAGGGATTCCACAGTAAAATAAAATAAAACAAATAAATAGTATTTAAAGAACTACAGCTGCATTACTCAAGTCAATTTCACCACTAAGAAGCAGGTGTTCTCATTGAAAGCATGAGATAATAGATCACTACATAATTCACATAACAGTATATATTTTCCTTACTTATGTCTGTTAAAAGAAACCCTCACAAACGTTTTCTATAATCAAGTATGTACAGCATATGACACACTTTGTCCTAAGAACCTTAGAGCATACAAGTAAGAACTCCAAAACGAAGCCAACAATTATTGCGGAAATATTGTCAGCAACATAAAGGAGAGCAACAGAGGGATCCCTATCCTTGGACGGAAAGGCAAGGTGTTTTGTGTATAAAGAATACATTTACAATCCAATGATAAAACTCACAGGAAATAAACTCATTAAGGTCTAATAGAAACGGAACATTTAACACCTACTTGCTCTTCAAAGGGGTCCCAAAGAAAGAGCAATACACACATAAGTAGAGGAGGTGTGTAAATAAAATGTACGTAGATGTTCAATCAGCACAAAAAATTGCAAAAACGACCACTGCCTTCCTCCCTACTATGTATCAGACCCCTTTATTGTTTAACTTTACTTCAACATTTCATTTCTTTCCACACACACACACACACACACACACACACACACACACACACAATAAAGCTATGTCATGTAGATGGATAACCTGGGTAGATCTGAGAACAGAAGAAGATGAACTGAGAGGTCGACCATGGTGACCTCAGGACCACACACACACACCTTTATGTTGACGTATGTGGCTGATGCTAACCTGATAAGTCAGTATATTTTATCTTCACTCAAACAAACACATACAGTAACCAGTTATCATAAGCACACACACAGTTGGTAGTTATCCTCAGTAAACTTATATCAGGCCAGAACAACAAACTGATCTTCTTGCCAAACTGCCTGTGTTACACTGGACTGAATACAGATTCTTTGTTATGAATCTAGGCTGGTTTACGTTCACCATGCCAGGCTGAACTGATTATAAGCAGAGATAAAACTGATATGCTTCTTCCTCTAGTCTGACTCTATACATCTCATCAGACTGCAGGTGCATTCTCCTGGCTAAGTACACAGTGTTGCCATATCATCACCAGGCAACCAGACTCTCACACAAACACAGCAGCCCAGAGGAGAAAACACTCCAAATGATCTTACCTTGCCAAACTGTTCAAAATATTGCTTCACGTCTTCAATTACTGTGTTGGCTGATAATCCTCCAACAAATATTTTCTTTGTTCTCGTGACCATCTGAAGGAAGGGAGACACAGAGAAGTAAAGCAGGTTAGCAACATGTCACATAAGAAATGAACAATTCTTAATAACAATTATTTCTATGTACCGTTTGTTTTAAGAAAAAATCTAATACAAAAACATTCACGAAGCGTCTCCTATTGTCAAAAGATTTAGGATAACATGTGTTGATGCTAATAAAGAAAGTATGACCAGTAATAAATTGGCATCTTTATTCAAATCTATTGCTCATCCACCAATTGAATGATACACGTACATGAAAAGATGACATGGTAATATCCATTCAAGGTGAAGCTGTGTGTAAAAGAATGAATGACATATGGAAGCACAAAGCTTAGACTACAGCTCTTTATGGGTCTGAAAATACAATCCAAATGTGAATTATATAATTTTAGTAAAGGACAAACGAATAGAGAACAGAAACTCTGAAAGCAGCAAGAAACTCCCCCAATAACCGGCAACCACGATGCTGAGGAGCATGAGGCTGATTATAGCTGACATTTTGATCCAAAGTGACTTACATTCCACTCAAAACTGTAGATATGCCTACAGGAGCAATTTGAGATAAAGCAAGGAAACTTCAACGAGTTGACTGCAGGGGATGGGGATGGAACCACTGACCACCTCTGATTGGTAGATGCCAATTTACGGCCCAATAATAATGCTAATTATTAGGGATGCTCCGATCGATCGGCCGCCGATCGATAACGGCCGATAGTCACTCTATGCCGATCGATCGGTACTCTCTATAAAGGCCGATCGGGAGAGCCGATCACATGACGTAAAATAAATGACACTTTTCTCTGTGCGCGGCAAAACAGTATGCAACGTGTGTGAAGCAGAAATCCTGCAGCTCCGCCCGCTGTGACGGACCGGTGAGCGGAGCAAAACACACACTAAGAGTTAGACCTAACACACTTAGCTATTTTATCTACCTCTGGAACAAGCTAAACTATTTATAAATATATTTAATCTTCACTGTTTGGTCACTCATTACTGGATCAGTGAGCTGCATGAGATACTGATGGGCTTTCAGGAGAGAGAGAGAGGAAAAGAGAGTGCTTCCGCTCATTTCTCCCGTGTTATTATCCAAAGTTAATGTAAACTTGAATAATGTACTTAATTTGAATGTAATAATTATGTCGGTTGTTGTTTGTGGAAGCTCCAGTGAATGAGCCCCATTAACTGAGTTTTAAACATCACTTTAAATGGAAGATTTAAAGTGATGTTTAAAACTTACATTTAGGCCCCCCACTCGATCGGATCGGCGATCGGTATCGGCCGATACTGATTCCGCTGATCGGCCCCAAAATTGGCGATCGGAGCATCCCTACTAATTATAATAATACATGGTATTTATAAAGCTTTTTTCCTGTTGCTCAAAAAAGATTAACAAACAGCCCTATTTTAAGACCGTAAAAGCAGCAGAAGTAGTTAAAGCCTGATACCGATTGGGTAAAATGTCACAGCTGAGTAAACCCTGGCATTGCTGAGAGCTGTTTACTCAGAACAGTAGGAAGTAAAGAACACACAACTGTTCTATTTCAATCTTACGCTCGGCTTCTGCATCAGGGGAGTCATATTTCACTGCTGGGAAACGCTATTAGCTCATTTGGAGGATAATACCAGCACTAGAGCCAGACACCATTCATCTTCATAATGAGGATGGCCACTGCCATTATTATGGCTGCAGCTACAATAAATACCCAACTGGAGAGTTAGCAGTGTGTGAGTAAGCTGAGATGAATGAATTAAAGTCCTCCATATTGCATCAGGATGACTATTGTCTCACAGTCAGCGTGGGACCAATGTATGGGAAGATGTTTTACAACAATGACAGTATTACCAGAACAAGGACTGTCATTGAGCATGTTTACTGTGCTAGGATACACAAAAAAGCATCTCTCTCTCTTACCCTAACCTGCTGCGAGTCTGGATTATGTTAATACACTAACACATGACAAGAAACAAAGTATATCATCTGTCCCACCGAAAGTAAGTTTGTACTATATGGCTTAAATTCCACCAAGTAACCATCCCAGATGGTTTGACGATTGGAAATTACAAATTACAACTAGATAGAACTATTTTAAAGTTGCATAGTGTGTGTGTCCATCATCAACATGATTTGGTGTCATTTGGAAATGTTTTAATTTTGAGTTGATTTAAAATTAGATGTTGGTGACTTTGCAGATGGAGCAACCGGAAGAGGTATACCACAAGTTTAAGGGATTAGTTATAAGTGAAGATTTGTAAAGGTTTATAGTACCTAAAAGAAAATATGTCACCAGAAGATGTACCACAACAGAACCAACCTCAAATAAATGTTTTGGTTCAAAGAATGCATAAACAAGCATTAACTTTGCTACTTGCCAAGACACTGACAAACTGCTGGCACAATCAGGCTTCAGTGCATTGTTTTGCAATCTTGAGTCAGGTTCCCACTGCGGTCTATGAATATAAAAGGTGTTCCCTGGGAGGCAGGTGGAGGAATGGGAATAGCACATAGCATGAGGCAGTGATGGAGGGAAGGTAGTTTTTTTCTACTGAGATGAGGAGCTCTGTAGAGAAGATTAGGTGAAAGAGGACAGGGGAGGAGGATAGGGAGGTGCTACTACTCCTGCTGCTGTTTTGGCCTCCGTCAACTTACATTATTGGCGAACTCCACCATCCCACCCTCTCCATCCCACTGTTTCCAGTGCTAACGCCTTCCCATGCTTCTCTGCGAATGTCAGCTGTCATGGCTGTCGATGAAAGACGCTCCCCCACCCTCACATCCACCCACAAACACACACACCTCAAACGCTGGCTGTGAGGTGCTGATAAAAGGCGGGTGACAATGGGAAGGGAACCGGTGGGCCATTTACACAGAGCATCAGTCAGCAGAAGAAAAGGCGGTTTGTCATTGAGCGGAAAGGCGGGGTGAGCACGGCCACCTGCAGACCCCCTTATGGTTAGCTGTCCCCCATTGATAATGCACAGGTCTCCAGAGATGTGGCACATGTATGGCATAGGGCTGACTCAAAGCACATAAAGGCCGCCACACAGCGTGGAGAGCCGATGAGGAAGAAGGAATAATAATGAATGAAGAGAATACAACCTCAGGGGATGAAATGTTAACTGACATTTCCATTAACACAAGCAGGGAAGGTCTCTAGAGAAAAGGTTTGATTTTTTTTCTATTTCTCACAGGCGGCATTGAAGCGTCTTCTGGACTACTTTTTGGGATTCACCCAGGAGACGCTTTGATTGTTTTTTGTTTGCAAATCATTGTTTATCTGCAGGATCCTGTAAGTAAGACACCAGCAAATTAAGCATCATGAAGTTATCTTACGGGTTACGATGTGGAACATGAATCAGAATCAGAAACAGGTTTATTGCCAAGCTGGTTTATACGTATGAGGAATTCTGACAGACCCAAAATCAAGGGCATAGGTTGGCTGAAATAATGACTAATCATAACATGATTACAGCTCCAATAGTGTGTAGGCAGGTCCCTGTTCATGCATAGATTACCTAGAGAGCCGGGCAGGAAGCCAAAAGGTTTGACGGCAGGGTGTAAAACCACCTGGATCTTTCGTCTGAAATGCACAGATCAGGATGACGTGGTTTAGAAGGTAAATGAAAGTCTGCCAATCAGAGGCTCAGTGCTTCAATGCACTTCTCCTGCAGTCAACATGCCAAAGTGTCTTTGACACAAATTGTTCCCGTAGGCATGTCTATGGTATTAAAATGTATGTAAGTCGCTTTGGATAAATGTAGCAGCTAAAATGACACGTTATGTGAAGTAAATGTAATGGTAAAGAAAGGAAAGGAGTTACATGGAAGAATATTGTCATTCATCTTCCTTTATGAAACCAGGCTATCCACTACCAGCCAAAGTTTCACGGTAGTTCAAGCACATTTTTGTAGTGGCCAAGAGGTGGTAACATAACTTCTGTGTCATTTACGTGAATTCATTGGGCCCATGCGCACGACCTATGGGCCCAGAACTTCTGATGATCCTGTTTTTTTTGTTTCAAGTCAGGCCATAGGTCTTTCATTAGTCTCTGCAAACTGCAAGCATTTGATTAGTCTGAACTCAGAGAAACAATGCTTCTCATAATCATTTGGAGGAAACAGATATGTCGTGGCTACTCATATTTTTGGTCTTACCAAACATAAAGTTCTAAGATATGTCCCCTTTGGTCCATGTCTCCAAGACATTGAGAGATTCTGTCTACAGATTAACTCTGTAGCATCAAGAAACATAACATCCAACTGGGCTTTGTGCTGACTGAAGGTAAAGGAGATACCTTTGGAAAATCAAGCCAGCATAAAACTAGCTAACCCAACAAAATGAAGGCTACAAACAACCCAAAAGACAGCAGACCATTTAACATAGAAGCCCATACTCTCTCCGTTTTAAGGAAACATACACTGTATCTTTTTTAGAACATTTCTTAGAAGAGTTGTGTCCAGCTGACAGAGACAGGAGGTGTGACTGGGCTGAGCAGCAGCCTGGGGAGGGACAGGGTTTGTAATAAGCAAAAGGATTGGAAACTCTTTTTCACATCCTTCTTGATGCAGGCAGTGTGGGAGATCTAATTAAGATTATTCATTAGATGAGTCTCCCCATTACAAGGTTGCTTATCAATTTGTGCTTCATCCAGCAGCAAAACAAGCTAAACTCTCCCAGAGGGCAGGCCTGAATCTCTCCAACACAGTGTTTCTGAGCTCATTGATTATTATTGTAGATGTTCCTGTCAAGCAGAGAGATACACATCCGAATTATAAATACTGCAAATGCTTAAAGATGTCCATCATCCTCATCCACAAGAAACATTTATATGTAAATGTGTGATTGACAGCAGAGTTAATAGCATTTTAGAGACAACCCAAATGAGTCCAATGGCGGAAAGCCAATGATAGAGAGAAAGGGCAAACATATTCATCCACCCCGTTTCTGACAAATTACTGTGCATTAAAAAGTTGTTAAAAAGTTTGCTGAGTGGAAGCAGATTCAAAGATCCTGTTCAACAGCGCTGACAGCTTTCCCTATGGCTCAGTATACTTAAGTCCTAAAAACTCAACCGATCCACCACTCAATGACATTTGACAGGTGTATGTCATTGGTGGTACAGACGCTACAAATACAGTAGTTAGCATTCCAAGAGCTCTCTCCACAAAAAGCAATGGGATTGTACTTTCTTTTTTGGAAAATTAAAGAAAATAAACTGTGGCAAAAAAAAAACATGTATGATACTTACACGTTTGGCTCAACAGAATAATCTCCACATATTAAGACCACTTTAGCATGTTTGAAGCCTTAATGCAATCAGCGCAAGTAAAAAGCTAACGCTATGCTAAAAACAAACAAAGCGACAGTCACATGACTTCACGTCAATACCGCTAAGCTAAACACGGACTCATGTTTGGCGTGTTTAGTAGTCTCAATGAGTCACGTTTACTCAATTTACTGACATTTTTAAGGCGTATAAAAAATATTGAAAATAACTTAAGCATGTATTAAATCCATAGATTAAATCACAGACCTGACCTCAGACCTAATTTCAGGAATCTAAACAAAAACACTTAAATGCTAACTAATTGCCGGGTATTAACACTCATGGAGCAGTTTATAGCCAACGCTGTGCATAAGGACCACTGTTCTGGTGCTGTAGGATAACCATGTATGTGCTACACAATTGATGACATTAATAAAAGAAACGTGTAATCAACGGTTATTACATCGATATGAAAACAGATTTTAAAAGGGCATTTACTGTTCCGCCTTTGTAATGTTTAATATTGCATATAATTCCCTCGAAGCACAGGCAGACACAAGTGGCTTTCCTCTTTCGGGTTTATTCCTCCGAATCCACCATGAAAACTACACAAACAAACAGTATAAATGACAAACACAGTTTCGTGTTAGACACACAATAGCATGCACAGCATGTGAGATAACTAGCAAGGTAATAAACATAAAAGTAATACAAACACAACAACATACCTCGTTGGGCTGCATGCTCTGTAAACAGAGCGAAGTATTCTTCAGTTCTCTTCACAACTTATATGTTTAAGAAAGAATACAAAACTAACGGAGCTGTAAGTATCCGTGCATCTTACTCTGCGGGTGCTTCTCATGTTCTCGCGCACTAACTCACGCGAGAACAGCATAACGAGACGTGAGCTTGGACTTCAAAATAAAAGACGAAATATTGCACGCATGAAACATTACAACAATAATAATTAGTACACTTAGAAAATAAACATTACAGTTAAATTATGAACATGTAAAGGCTGCACTTACACTCCCACCAAATCACACATTACTCGTGAGATTTCACACAGATTGTTTGTACAAAGTACACGCATTACCCTTTGAAATAGACATTACCTGTAGATAACCACTTAACATGGAATCTCAGGCAACACATTAAACACCTTATTCTGCCTCAAGCAGAGTAACAACCTTGTGTACAGGTCTTTCAAGGAACACAGTCCTAATTGTGGGTTTCCCCTTTTTGTCTAATGTGGTTTGGCTAACCAGTAATTTAAGTTTTCTGACCCTACTATCTGACCCTGGAAAGACTTCTGTGATTTTGGCCATCTTCCATTCATTACGAGGTGTCAGATCATCCTGTAGAAGGACGATGTCGTTGACCTTCACGTTCCTTCTGTCTTTATGCCACTTTTGTCTTGGCTGTAAGTTCAAAAGATATTCTTTCTTCCATCTTGTCCAAAACTCGTTAG
>NW_011334799.1:0-2373 GCF_000735185.1 Notothenia coriiceps
TACATTTGAAGACTTATTGTCTTGACCTCCACTTTTAAGCCCGTGTCACACTGTCCGAAATTGACAACCGATGGACACACGATAAAGGAAATGTTCAAATTCGGCTCTGATCGTAACAACATCGGGACATTCGTGAGGGCATCTTAAGCCATCGGTGGAGTCTCTCCACCGATGGCTCTCAGCAACTTCCGGAGCGGCAACTTCGTAAGGCACTCGTGAGAGCATCTTGTCAAATCGTGAGGGCATCTTGTTATCATCGGTGCCATCGGGCATTCGTCCTCACTCTGATCGGGGCGAATGCCCGATGGCACCGATGATAACAAGATGCTCTCACGATGGCCTTACGAAGGGCAAAATTGACACACGAATTCAACACGAAAATGAACCTTCAAGGTCCTTCGGCAATTTTTTGGCATGCCAAAGCTTTTGCCACCGCTCACGAAGTTGCTGCCGGAGCCTGAAAAACTCCACTGGCGGTCATACGATGGCTTAAGATGCCCTCACGAATGGCCCGATGTTGTTACGATCAGAGCCGAATTTGAACCTTTCCTTATCGTGTGTCCATCTGGTTGTTTTATTGCACAACAAAATCATGTAAACATATTATGTAAATAACCCAATTTGTGTTCTGTGAAACTAAAAAGGATATAATATATTATTTTGAAGGCGAGTTGAGGAAGTTGTTGTTGCTATGGAAACAACATGACGGAGAAAACTTAATATCTTCTACATATAAAGACGGAGAAAGTAAAGAACAAAGTCTGAACATATCAGTACAGTATCATAATACTTTGTGTTACTTTCGTTGCAGTTGTATGTCTTAAATGTAATGTAAATGTTGCCTTTGTGTGTGGTTCGGGGCCATCTTCGTGCGAAATTCACAATTCCATATTCGTGTGTCCATCGGGTGTCAATTTCGGGACAGTGTGACAGGGGCTTTAAGGATTTCCATGCTTTTTTTGAGCCAAAACTCACAATATTCCCCCTTTTAGAATCAGATTTTCGCTGAAAAAAGTGTTGCTTTTTGGATTTAAGGTCCAAAAATAACGACAACTTTAAAGAAACGCAGAAGTGCTTTGAATATAACAAAGCTCATTTTGTATGACATGAATACTACCTGCACATTTCTGCAATTTGACCCAATAATTAAAGACGGACACATTTCTTTTAACCAAAACAACGTGATAAACTAAAAAACTACACGTGTTAAAGACTTACACTTTGACTAATCCCCCAATAAGGGACAGGCTTTTTGGTGCTTTAAAAAAAAAAAACACCTCCTTGAACACAAGCTTTAAAAAACAGGATTCACCAAAATGTTACCCAACAAACAACCAAAGTTATATTTTGGTAAACAAAAATTTAAATAACTAAACATTTAATAAATAAATCGGATAAGTGTATTCGAAAAGTCGTTCCTCTCAAAGTCAAATGTCTCCCAGTCTGGATCGACTCGTACGATCTGAGGAAACACTAAATATGTGTTTTGTCTTCAACGTCATGTTGAAGACAAAACACATATTTAGTGTTTCCTCAGATCGATGGACTGTGATCTGAAATCCTCCTCTAATGAGACTCCCCATCATTCCATCGTCAGCGTTGTCAGTCCAGATTTGGGTTTCAAATCTCTCGAGATGCTCGGAGACGTCCTGAAGGATTTCAGCAGCTCGGCTCCAGCTCTGTCTCCGAGTCCTTTGTCACTTTTTGACGTTTTGTTTGGATCTGAGGTGTCTCACATTCCTGCAGCGTGACTCCACGTGGAAATAAGCTGAAAGGAAAACGTACGAGAGGAATTTGGTTGTGTCCCTGAGATGTTATGACAGTGGGAATCATGATGTCAGCGGTTTTGAATCTGGCTGAAGCTCGTCTGATCCTGGACGCAGAGCAGCTGCCGTCGTGCCGTCCTCTCTTCTCTGACAGCAGGCGATGATTTCACTTGTTTGTGCAGATCAGAGTCTGCTCACTGCGCGGAAAGATGTAGGGAAACAGAAGATAGGATTGGGAATAGTGCGAATATTAGTGGAAGACTTTAGGTGCTGTTCGCTGCGGATGACACATTTGATTTTATTATGAAGTGTAGTGACGGTTGAGAGGGATAACGGTTGTGAACCAGGCGGTCTTGCTGTGAGTCACAAAGGAATATAATGGGAAACGTAGGAAAATGTCCACTTTGGGAATGGTGCAAATATAATGGACTAGGTGCAGATCTACGCTGATGATCTATGATGTTCTATTGGTAAATATAGTGAAGTGTTTCGAGGAATTATAACGATAAACCAGGTGGTCTTTAGGGTTAGGTGCAGTTCTACGCTTCTGATAAATGTTAGTTTATTATGAAGTGTAGTGGCGGTTGAGAGGGATAACGGTTCTGAA
>NW_011334800.1:0-3134 GCF_000735185.1 Notothenia coriiceps
TGCAGGTCTCCCTTGAAAAAGAGATCATTGATCTCAATGGGATTTTACCTGGATAAATAAAGGTTTTGAATTGAATTGATATCCGCATAAAAACTCAAATGAAGACTCCTCTTCATTTACCTCCTTCATTGCCATATATACGTATATGTGAAACTTGAGACCAAGAACGATCTGAAAGTCAAAGGCAACTTTATTGTCAATCTCAAAATACACAGAGGGATCGAAATACTGTTTCCTACGGAGCCCTGGAGGGTTCATAGAGAGAAAAATAATAAAATGTGGCCACGTTTTACTTTCTCGTACGCACGAGATACCTTCTCGTGCGAACGCTTTATTAAATCGTGCGCACGAGTTAATAAAGCGTGGCCTCAATTTAAATATTCATTTATTTATTATTTATTGATTCGTTTTATGAAGAATATGTCCGGTCGCCAGGGCGTGTGTGTGTGTGTGGGCATTTGTTTATGATAGTGTCGTTCGTTCCGGTGCACTCCGGCAGGACTAGCACTACATCGAGATTAAGATTAAACGAATTTCTTTCACTTGGGAATACACATATAACTATGGAGAACCAGATTTGTGTAAATTACTGTTCGTGGTAATTTGAAAACAAATGCTGGTGGTGTCGGACACACACAAACACACCGAACATACACACACAGAGCGGAGCTGAGCACAAACACACACACATCATGCGCCCCGGTGACAGGACATCTCCTTCATAAAACGAGGGGGAATACTCTGGTAGTTCGATGTGTGTAGAGGTGTGTGTGGTTAAACGTAGCAGCCTCGATCTCTATTCAGCGGTTCTAATGAAGGGAAACGCAGTGAAGTAAACAGTAAAAGGCACAGCTCTTTGCAGCTGGTGCTGCTCTTCTCAGATTCTGCTGAGTTACACGTTACTGCCTCCAGTGCCCTGTACGACGAAGCCAGTTCAACAGACCCTGGATATGTTTGAGTTACCCGGCTTAACTAACCCTAACAAACGCGATCTCGCTAAGCGGTTCTACGAAGCTGGTTATCAACTCAGTAAATCAGCCAGGGTTTCTCTGTCCGGCTGAGAGCGCGTTCACCTGAAAGGGACGGGGTTAGCAACATTTGACCAATCACAAGCGCGCGTCATACTCCATGAATGAAAAGTAAATAGCAAATCCTGCTTTGTAGTACTTTGTGTGTGGGGGGGTGTTAAAGTCCCGGTCCAGTGGGGGCAGGGTGGAGAGGTGAGATAGAGGGGGGAGAAGGGAGGGAGGGGAGAGAGGGTACTACAACACTGCATGCAAGTGTCAATAAACATAAAAGGAAGTCAAGTGAACTCTTTTACAGAACAATATTATTCTGAGAAACCAACCATGCATCCATTCAACACCTAAAGAGGCGCTATTATGTTTTGCGGGGGGGGGGGTTCCCTCTCCTGTAGTGTGCTATATAGCTTTCTGTGCATGTCAGCAGTCTGCTAAATTCCCTGTGTTCCTTCCAGAAGGAGTTTCTCTCCCACAAAAAAACAACCTTACCTTTGCACTCATACGTGCTGCAGAGCAGAGCGCGGTGTGGATGGTAACAGCGTAGAGGTACGGGTCACACGGGGAGTTGTCGGAGAGGTAGTGGACTCTCCGGTGAGTCTCTGAGGCGACATCAGCTCTGAAACTCAGCAGCAGCGCCGGAACAGAGAGGCTCAAACATAGCAGCAGCACCAGCAGCACCGTCAGGTCTCTGCGCACACTGAGAGGCAGGATGGACTCTTATCTTTACATTCTCATTAAAAAAAAACATATTTTCATCACTGATTCATTTGCAGATTATTTCCTAATTAAAGCAATGAATCGGTTGGTCTATAAAATGTCAGAAAATAGTCAAACAAATCCCAGTTTCTCAAAGTCCAAAGTGATGTATTTAAATGTCTTGTTTTGTCCAAAATATAAATATATTCACTTTTTTTTCATGTTATAAAACAGAAAAGCATCTAAGACATCAATATATTTGAGTCTGAAAACTGGATTTTAAAAGGTTTTTCTTTGTATCAATCAACAAATACACTCAATGCTGCAGCTCTTTTGCAAATGCCTGCTTCTCAGTCAGTTCATAAAGGCAGAACATCTACAAAACTTAAATTTTTTACATTTGAAAACTGATCACCAAAACATGATCATGCTCTTGAACATGAACAAATACAAATACAGTTTAACAAAGAGGGATATTTAGTTTTCTCTGGTTAAACACCTGTTCTGAGGAGGGTGGGTTTACCTGAGGAAGGGGTCCAGGAGTGTGGTTTCATGGCTGCTGTGGATCTGCTGCCGCTCCACAGTCAGCGGCCTCAGCTGGTGACAACTGAACAGAAACCACAATATACAGTTATCTGAAGCATGTGTGTGTTTCCCTCCGAAGACTTGACCGATGATTTAGAATTGATTGAAACTCCAGAATCAACTTAAGAGCCACAAAGACACACAAATAACAAATACATTTAGGCTCCATCCGCATTAGAATTTTTCATTTCATTTCATTTGTATTTGTCCCGCTCATGGTATGCAAAACCAAATGTACAATAATTGCCACAAAACATGACTCTACCAAAACACCATTGAGCGAAAGAGAAACACAAACAAAAACATACTTATTTCCCACTTGACGGTTAACGGAAAGAAACAAAACAACACAACAGCTAAGAATCACTTAGCATACTACCAAAAGTGAACTGCAAACAGCCAGCAAAGCTACAAAACAGCATACAAATGAATTAGGACACAACCCACATTTTTATAATAGCAACCTTGTGCCTCTTTGGGGGGTGCTAACACTTAAACATAAACGTTATCCTTTGCTTTCGTCGCCGTTATATGTAAATATTCATTTTCTCCGTCACGTTGTTTCCATAGCAACAACAAGTTCTTGTCAACAGCACAAACTCGTCTTTAAAATAAAAGCATGTCCATACAAAATAGGGAGCCAAGCTAAATTACACTTAAGATATATACAACTGCAACAAAACTAACAAAAACAATATCCTTTTCAGTTTCACAGAACCCAAATTGGGTTATTTACAGTGTGTGTGTGTGTGTGTGTGTGTGTGTGTGTGTGTGTGTGTGTGTGTGTGTGTGTGTGTGTGTGTGTGTGTGTGTGTGTGTGTGTGTGTGTGT
>NW_011334801.1:0-2320 GCF_000735185.1 Notothenia coriiceps
GTTATGTAGGGCTTTGTAAGTGAGCAGTAGGTTTTTGAAGTTGATACGGGATTGAACAGGGAGCCAGTGGAGTTGGATGAGGATGGGGGTGATGTGTTCTGAGGCCTTGGTGCCGGTGATGATCCGGGCTGCATGCATTAATGTGTTCATCACACATATACATATACATATACATAACCTGCTGCTCAATATCATAACATATCATTTTTTAGCATAGTTTATGTGTTAGTTTATGTTTATTTTTTATTAACGTATAATACGAATATGTAACTAAGTAACTAATCTTGTTTAATAATTGTTGAAGGGTAAAAAGTACAATATTGGCTCCTTAACTGTGGTGGAGTAGAATTATAAAGTAGCATTAAATGGATATACTTAAGTAAAGTACAATTACCCCAAAATCGTACTTAAGTACAGTCAAAACAGTAGTATTTGTATACTACTGTTTTACCTGTGTTCTTTGCTCTATCCAGTTTCAAGGTTCATTAAGTACACAGGATACGGGAATGCTGCCGGTCTGCTGGCTGCCAGAGGACTGCTGAGGGGGGCCAGAGACTCTGGGATCTACTCTGAGGATGAAGAGTCTGAGACAGAGGAGTATAAAGAGGCCAAGGCCCAGTAAGAACCACCATCACACTTTACTCAATCTCCCTCACAATGCAGGAAAGAGTCCCCTGAAAACGTAGCAGACTCCACTTCACATTAAGGTTTACCAGGTATTTGGGTCAGCTACCCTTATTACCGAAAACACCAACGCTAAGCCAAAGGTGGCTAATTTTGAGCATGCTAACATTTAGTAGTCTCATTTATCTACTAGTTTATTTAGGACATAAAAGCTTCAGACATTCACCCGTCTGTTATTTACTGTCACATTTGATGTCTTAGAAGAACAAAACATGAAAATCTATTGAGCAAATGTCAGGTCGCAAAAATATTATCCAAGTGAAACAAAACCTTGCACAAAGAAGAAAAAATATCCAAAAAGGAAGTGACTCACCGGCTGCAGAAAAGGGAAAACATATACTTAAGCTGGGTTTTTGCTGCTCCGTCCTCTCCTTATATTGCCTACAAGAATGTTAAAGTCCCCCACACACGGCATCCTCTCTAGGTCCCATATGAGAGACTCTGAACTGTGTTTCTGCGAATAGGCACTATCAGTTGTCATCGCCTCCCTCTCATGTTGTATGGCACTAAAAGAAGATCCTCTTGTTCTGACAGGTGTATCCAGTCAGGTGAACCTCTCATTGTAGCTAGGAGTCTGATCCCTATCCAGGATCTTTGTTCTGGAGCCATTCATGCACGACTATATTTTGTACGCTTCAGTCGTCTGCATTAGCTCTGGGGTTGTATACACCAGAGAGCTGATGTCTGTCTCCCTGGAACCAGTTTTTCTCAGCCTATAGTCAGAATGCAATGGCCCGCATCTTTACCGGTCAGCTAATTAGCAGTCCGACACTGTGTGGCTTGCTAAAAGTACAAAGGGGTAAAAAAAAGTTCTCTCTCATCTCCAGTCAATCGATTCACAGTGATTTTACACTGATGACCCAGCTGGGCTGACACCAGGGACAATAGAATAGTGAACACTAAATGAAAAGAAACAAAATTAAAATGTGATATTAGGATTATTGGGAAAAGCAGCTCTCCAGAACGTGTCACAATGCAGAGTAGAGCAGGGATGAACTAAATGCAGAACACATAATGGAGGCAGGTAAACAAAACCAAAAGCAAAACAGACTAAAGCTGTTCGCAAAAACGGAAAAAAACTCAAACAGACAGAGGTATCAGGCAAAATAATAAAAACCAAAGGTAATGAAACAGGAAAACAAAACAAGGAACAAACTGGGATGATTTGGGGAACAAGGGCGGCAAAACAAGGAGGGCACACAATGAATGACACATGACAAACCGAACCAGACCGGAGAACCGACAAACCAACAGAGAACACTCGGACAGATATACACACAGGACTTATTACATTGATAAGACACAGCTGGGGAGGACAGGTAAAGACATACTGTACAGGCAGCAAGGAGATCACACAGCTGGAAGGAATCAGGGCAGGGCTTGAAATGACAAAGGTGGGAAAACACAGAGACAGGAAGTAAAACAAGACAAGACACAAGGAGAAACTACATTTCTAATAAAACACGAAACACAAAAATGTATAGTTAGTATCTGCTCATATCATACAATGTTCATCAAAAAATGGAGTCTGGCCAATTGTCTTATGTCTAAATGTCCTGGTTTTACTTTATAAAAAGACCTAAAAGTTGAGTTTCAAAATTCAATCATGACCTGATGAAGATCATGATGTGATTGA
>NW_011334802.1:0-1273 GCF_000735185.1 Notothenia coriiceps
CCCCCCCCCCTCTTTAATGTAATACACAGGACCATATAACTTGTTATCCTTTTTTCACATAGCGCTGCTCTGACACCTGCATTTCCCTACAGGGATGAATAAAGCTTTTTCTTATCTTAGGTTACATCCTCTCCCGGGATGAACACATGTCTGCTTCTCCGCCCTGACCTCCACTTCTGTCTGTGCGCTGCGTTTAATGTTATCCGCCAGGAATCTGTAAACGAGACTCTCTGCAATGCAGTCTGCAGAGAGACGTGGTGGAGTAAAAGATGGTGATCAGAAAAAAGCATTTAAAGTCCTGTCACAGGTCAAAGGGCAGACAGACAGACTGAGTGCTGTAACTCTGTCTGATTCATCGTTAGTCTATAAAAAGTCAGATCATAAAAAGTGAAAAATCTCCTCCATAAATCCCCAAAGTCCAAGGTGACGTCTTTAAATGTCTTCTCGAGCAACAGTCCGAAACCCAAAGATGTTAGCGTGGTATCAGACGGAGAAAAGCTACTTTATCTTGGAGAATTTCGAACCGGAAATGATTGATAGTAAGCAATGACTTGATGAACATTGTCTTGATGTTTTTCGGATGTTCAATTATATACTGTATATGGATATTGAAATGTCGAGACCTTAAGGTGTTTGAATGTCTGGATGACTGAATGGTTTCTGGATGCCTGGAGGTCTGGTTGTTCGGATGTCTAGGTTTGTGAGTGTTTAGATGTCTGAACGTCTGGATTTCTGGATGTTTGGATGTCTTCGAGTCCAAGTGTAAGGATGTTTGTATGTCTATATCTTTAAATGTTCAGATGTATAGATCTCGATCTTTGGGTGTACAGATGTCTAGATCTTTGGATGTTCAGTTGTATATATCTTTGGTTCCTCGGATGTCTAGATCGTTGGATGTTCAGACGTCCAGATCTTTGGGTGTTCAGATGTCTGGGTGGAAGATTGTTGATCCCCAGCCTCCACAGTAAAGATATTGCTCCCGATGGCCAACAGGGTGTGAATGTGTCTCTTGGTGTCCGGTTGTTGTGATGTCTGAGTGTCTGGATCATTCACTCAGGATATCTAGATGTGTGGACGACGTTTTTTTGTCTCTTTGTCTCTGTGTCTCTGTGTCTCTGTGTCTCTGGATGTTCAGATGTCTGGATGTGTTGGTGTCTGAGTCTCTGTGTCTCTGTGTCTCTATGTCTCTGGATGTTCAGATGTCTGGATGTGTTGGTGTCTGAGTCTCTGTGTCTCTGGGTCTCTGGGTCTCTGGATGTTCAGATGTCTGGAT
>NW_011334803.1:0-215 GCF_000735185.1 Notothenia coriiceps
TATAGTACGTTTATCTAGGGCTGCTCAATTAATCGTATTTTAATCGCAATTACGATTTTGGCTTGCAACGATTATGAAAACAACATCATCGATTTTTTTTCTTTTTTAATACAAAAAGAAATTGTAATTTTTTCAGTTGAATCATACTTAAAGTTCAGGGTAATCAACTGTTAAAAACATACTGTTCACATTTCTTTTTCAATAAATGGATGTTT
>NW_011334804.1:0-292 GCF_000735185.1 Notothenia coriiceps
GGATATAAACTCCCCAAACAGGCGAAAACCTACCAGTTTCACCCACTGTCTCTGCCACCTCCCTCCATGCCTGGTTCCTCCGGTTTGTATCCCGGTAAGTAAATAGGGAATGGCCATAAAGAACCGGGTGATTTGCCACCGCAATAACTAACTTCTCCTCCATTTTGTTAGGAATATAGGAAATGAACTGCGGTATGTCTCTCCCAGCTTGCACGCAGTTTGATTGGCTAGCGCTTGTACTGTCAGATTTGCATAAACGGGATTTGCTTGGCTGACGCTTCCACCTCAGCTT
>NW_011334805.1:0-2082 GCF_000735185.1 Notothenia coriiceps
AATCCCAGCTGTGTGCGTCACTCTTTAGTGTCCCCTGGTCTCCAAACTGTGTGCATCACTCTTTAGTGTCCCCTGGTCTCCAAACTGTGTGCATCACTCTTTAGTGTCCCCTGGTCTCCCAACTGTGTGCATCACTCTTTAGTGTCCCCTGGTCTCCCAGCTGTGTGTGTCACTCTTTAGTGTCCCCTGGTCTCCCAGCTGTGTGCGTCACTCTTTAGTGTCCCCTGGTCTCCCAGCTGTGTGCGTCACTCTTTAGTGTCCCCAGGTCTCCAAACTGTGTGCATCACTCTTTAGTGTCTCATGGTCTCCCAGCTGTGTCACTCTTTAGTGTCCCCTGCTCTCCAAGCTGTGTGCGTCACTCTTTAGGGTCCCCTTTGAGCTTCTTGCAGCGTTTTGTATTTGCAGCTTTTAGCATGTTTTCTAAATGCTGCATGTGTTGTCAAGTTGCTGAAGATGTTTCTTCATCTGCATGTCTGCATGTTTTGGCACTTTGTGTTTCTATATTTGTATTATTTCTGAACTGTTTTGGGCCGCTGTAGCGCGTGGACACCTGTTAGCCACCGTATAATCTCTCTGCCTTTGAGTTTGGATTTCTGAGTCTCCCCTGACGCTGCTAGATTCACACATGCATTTATGAAGCTGTCTGTAACCAATCAGATGTCTCCTTCATCTTTAACCAATCACATGAGCGTGTCCCAACAAGGGTTATGGTTTAATGTGTTTACCACATACTCTAACATTTATGTTTACAAGCAAAAGTAAGTAGAATAAAAATGTAACAAATGACTTTGAAAAAGAAATATATCCGGTATATGATCATTCAAAAGTGGAAGAGCTGGAGAATTTATAGATTTGTTTTTTCCTAGCAAACCAATGAGGGCAATTTGCAAATTGCAGTAAGATCAATATTTTTTAAGGTGTATTTATGTTAAAAATATCTAAATGAAGTTTTGTGGAGCTGCAGAAAAGTACCCGCCTATAAACAGTATTCTAAAGACTCAAACAAATATGTTTGTGTGGTATTAATCCACATTAAAAACCACACAATGATAAATCCTTCCTAAAATAAGTAAAAAAAATTACCTTTTGTTTTACATTTAATGATTATTTTGCATTTTGGGATTTTTCTATGCATGCAAATGATCAGGTTGTAAAACATGATTTATTATTAAAGATACGGTCTACAAGGGGATATTGCAATATCAGCCAGAATAATCGCAATTATTAAAATGTGATTCATTCTTCACGTGCACCCCTAAAAAGCTGTGCAATTTTGAATAAATCCTAGAGTACAGTAGTAGTTTCTATAAATAAAACCTCCAGTTGTCATACTGCAGACTCTACAAAAGCAATGAATGCTTCTGCAGCTTCAAAACTAGCAACTGAAAACACAGCTAGGCTGACACAGGCTGAAGCATGAATGGTTTCTCATTGCTCTACTGTCACAGACTGCCATATGAACACTTCATCTCGTCCACACACACACACACACACACACACACACACACACACACACACACACACACACACACACACACACACACACACACACACACACACACACACTCCCGTCATTTCCACCCACCCCCAACCCAATCTATGTGAAGGCGACAGAGATGGAGTCTGCGGGTGTCAAGTGGTCCTTGATGTCTTATCTCCAGCCTTTTCGCTCCGCAGAGCAGCATGTTAGCTCATATATATTACAGTTTGTGTTCACAGATCGCTAGGCTGTGTTTCATATTAAATATTCAGCGTGCCGCTAACAGGCGAGATGTGTTCGACCCGGGCAGAAACACTCTGAGCCTTCAAACTTCATTTCAATCAAAACACACTCTGCTTAATGCTGTACGCTGCGGCAAACAGGGATATTGTATCTGAATGCATTAGCAGTCAGACGGAGAGACGTGGTGAGGGATAAAGATTTCTGAAGGCTAACATGGAGTTAGCATCAAAAGGGTTCCATCGACTAAAAGCCAATGGGATTTCTTCATGTGATTTAGGATTACTGCAGAAAATAAACGTTTATGACACGTACGTTTAGTTCAGCAGGATAATCTCCACATATTAACACCACTTTATGAT
>NW_011334806.1:0-4066 GCF_000735185.1 Notothenia coriiceps
GGTGTGTGAGGAACCTGTTGGCTGTGCATTCACTGTGAAACCCAGCAGGTAAGTGAGAGAAAACCAGATGAACTTATCCATTTCTGATAGACTTAAGAATGGGGAAATAGAAAAGGAGATTTGAAGATCTGAGTAAAAAATAAAAGATGCTTGAGTAAGGTAAAGTCAAACAAAGAAAGGAGGGGAGGGGGGGTTGTTAATGGGCTGCTGGAGGTGCCAGAGCAGCCCTGCAGTTAAAGTCATCATCATGTGGAGGAGGGGGGGCCTCCCCGGCATTCTGAACACAGCTAATTGGCTGCAGACAGGAGCACTGATGCATCAACCAATCGGTTGTAAGGAGTGGCACCTTCCCCCTTCCTGTCATCCGTGCTTGGCCCCTCCCACCCTGTGAGGTTTAAAAGCAGGGGAAGGCTGTGTGCTTTTTCTAGAATGTTCCACTGCCTCCTCTGAATCCTCTCCCTCTTTGCTGCCTTTTTTTTTTAAAAACAGCTTTGAAATAGATAACCTATTCCATTTTTGTGTTGCCCTTCATCTCTTGGCAAACTGTTTCACTCCCCAACACTGTGGATGAGTGTTGCATGACTCGTTCTCCTGCTGGACTGACTTTATCACCTGGTCTGCTCTCTGTCCAGTGAGAATAGCATCTGTTCCCTCTTCACATCATCACACAGAACTGACTCTCACTGTTAACACTAGGTATGTATCCAGCCATGAATTGTTCACCTGTGCCTCCTGCGCTTAGGTCTTTCTTTGACTTTGTGTTAATGTTTTTGCAGGACAGAAGTGTCCTTTGTGTGTGTGCTTGTTGTTCAGCTTGGTCAAGTTAGGACACACTCAGTGAAGGTGCATGCCTGTCCTAGAAATAGCCCTTAGGGCACTGCTGTTGTGCCACATAGACTCTTGAGGTTATCTTCTGTTGTATCTGTTTTCTGCATTCATTCCATCAATGGTTTTAAAACTGTAGTCTTCCACGGCAGTAAAGAGTAGCATGGACTGAGACAAGCTGGCAAAACTATATATAATACATATATATATATATATATATATGCATCAGACTGACTTGGTATAATCAAGAGTAATTTATATAATGATTACATTTTGTTTGAAAATAAATGTGTGTTGAAAACTAGTGAAAAGTCTGTTTTTACTGAGACTTAAAGTAAAGCATATTCCAGAGTGACTAGAAAGCAGTGACTGGGCATTTATTTGGTATGTCCTTGAGGATGCAAAGCTTTTTTTCATTGTTATATACCAGTTCTCAAATTTGTATTTTTCACCCAGTATTTCCTGGCAGTCCTCACCAGTAGAACAATATCTCTTCTTCGCTTACTTCCTCACTGTCACCACGTGTTTCCTTCTGTCAGCCCTTTAGTTGATCCAATCATCTCTGTCATTCTTTATGAGGTCTGTCTTCACATAATACACATATTATAATTTTCCCCAGTCAACTTTAATATATTTAATATTTTGTTTATTTTAAATGGAACAATTCAAGAAACGTAAATTAAGGTGCTCTAGACAAACTAATCTCTGAACTGTATGTGCCATTAAGGCCATGTTTCCACTTTGGTACGGCTCTATTCAACTCAACTTACTTTGGAACCAGGTGCTTCGCTGGAATTAGTTTTCCACTGCAGACAGTCCCCCCTCGGGTTATCAGCTGTTCGGTGTGACAGGGCCAAAGGGGACTGCCGTGACAAAGGGACACACGCTGGATTATTTCATATGCAAACAAAGTAAAGCACCAATGTAGCGGAAATGAATCGAACAGGAATAAGGGGGGGAAGCAGTTTTCTGCCATGATCTCTCCTTAGTCCTCTCACTTACTTCCTCTCTTGGTGAAACACAAAATACTTGTTTGTGTAGCCTGCAAGGTCACATTTCACTGGTGCTTGATATTACCCAGAAGTCTTATAGCATGTGTGAAAGTGCATGTGCACACACACATACACACTAGGCTTTTGGTGAAAGTTACCGTTAACACTCAGTTCAGTGCTACCCGCTAATAGCAGATGATGGTGTCCGTAAACACTTTCCACATTGCCAAATTGCAGGGGGTTGAGAAGGAGAAGTGGGAGGCGACAAACACACAGTTGTCAGATTAGTTGGTCAGAGCGGAAAAGTACTGAGGCAGTGATATGAAGAGGTGTGAGCGTGGGGAGGCTTTCATAGTGATATGGGTAGTAGCTGAGCCTGTCCCAAGATGCATCTGTATGAAAGAGAATAACACATGTAATATTTATATTATTTAGAGTGTATAGAAAACATACAGAAGTTCAAATGAAATCTCCAACTTGTAAATGCACCATAAAGGCTTAGTACAATCTTAAGGGCTAATAAACGAGTCCAGACAATTTAAAAAGTAAATGGGAATAATATTTCCCTATTTTTGGGGTACATATTATAAGGCGTCTTCCTGATGGGGATTTGTGTGTTTGGTTTGCATCAAAATTACATTCAATTGCGAAAGAGTTATGGAAAGTTACCAGACGCTGAGTAAGCACATTGCAGACGTTACATTTTTGGGAAATGACTTTGTGCTGATGCCTTCAGTTGATAAGTTCTTGCATGACGACAGGGAGATGATAGCTTTCTCAAAAACCTTGATGAAAACCTTGTTTTTTTGATAGCCGATTATGGCCCCACAACATAATATCTAGTTTTTGGCTAAAACGTATGTTTTGCCGTTTGTTTTATATGCTTATATGTTTGACTGCAAAGACTATCTTAGGCAAGATAGAAGTTGTCCTAAAAGACACTTTAAGAGTGTAGCTTTGTATTTGTACTGAGGCAGTAAATATTGCAGATTGTTAGAATTGTGATCATACTGGAGAAGATTTTGGAAGTAGTAAAATGTGAAAGGCCGTCGAACAGGTGGGTGTGCTTGACTGAATCCCCACATCTTAGTTGACTAACCTGTTTGTATTTGCTTACAGCCTTAATCTGCCTTCCAGGGAAATACTTCAGCACTTAACATGCAGTGGGAAAAGTATTTTAGTGGGAATGCTGATACAGCATTCCGACTATCTGTTATGCTACGCACAAATTCTTTATTATTCCGCCGGGTTATTTTGCAACTCTTCTTCTCCCACATCCCACATCGCAGAAACTCCGTTCAAACATCAAAACGTTCAGCTCGGTCGGGAATCGATGGCTATTACTTTTCTTATTCATAACTTTCATAATTCCAGATATATACCATAATTCATCAACTTTTTAACATGGAAGTCAATGGAGAAACTCTTCAGACTTGAACAATCTTCATGTAACTTCAACTGCTAACTGCTCCTTCATACTTTCACTCAGAAACCTCATTCCAACTTTAAAATGTTACACATCTTTCTGACATTATTCGTGTAACACAACTTTTTAAATCTGATTCTTACTTTTAGAGATATTAAACATTGTTCAGAACTTGGTAAAGAGGACTTCTTCAGATTTAGAGTGCGTGATGTCACAGCTATAGTGGAGGACAGATTTAATTTTGATTTTTCATA
This sequence comes from Notothenia coriiceps, assembly GCF_000735185.1. Lineage (NCBI taxonomy): Eukaryota > Metazoa > Chordata > Actinopteri > Perciformes > Nototheniidae > Notothenia > Notothenia coriiceps. The sequence continues at coordinate 3,498 of NW_011334806.1, forward strand.
TTTTATTTTAAACCTGCCATAATTCCCAAACCCTACATTCCTGAGACATCATTTTTCATGAGAAACGTAGGAAAACATCTCGTAGCTTGAAAAAAAAAAAGTTAACTAAAAATAATTAAACAAAATGCCTCTTGAGGGCATGAAGTGACAAAAAAAAATGTCTCCATTAAACCCCATTGTAAATTCACCCTCATCTTTCCCCCCCACAGCAGCCGCACACCTTTAGTTAATCTGCCAAAAAGGCCACATTATTAACCCGAAAGTACACAAAGTGTACACTTCAGATGCTCAAGTTCCTTGACATGCTTCACGCTTTGAAATTTCACCGATATCTGTTACGGTTCTTTAACAAAACGTTCACATCTAAGAGGTTTATCTCTCATTCAGAACAATGGAAATGCTCTCCTCTCACTGATTACTGCACATCACCATGGAAACCTTTGATCTCTGGACACGTTAGCTCAAATATAAACACTTGAGTCATGGAACACGATGATGTCATAACTCCAACTAACATGCTCAGAGCACCAGACTTCAGATAATGGTTAACGGTCCAGCCCTCAACAGCT
>NW_011334807.1:0-4826 GCF_000735185.1 Notothenia coriiceps
TGTGTGTGTGTGTGTGTGTGTGTGTGTGTGTGTGTGTGTGTGTGTGTGTGTGTGTGTGTGTGTGTGTGTGTGTGTGTGCTCTCTCGCTCACTGGCACCTCGCTCTGATGTGTGTGCACTGGCCTTTAAATTAACTGGGTTTTCTCTCTTTCTCCTCTTTCTGTCCCCCCCCCCCTTATCACCTATCATTATTGACCCTTTGTTCCCCTGTAATGTGTATTTCATCCTCCCTTCATCTCCTTCCTCCAAAAAAATGGTATCTCTCCGATTTCCCCTTTTCTCCTCCTCATATCTCTGATTTATTTCATACATTTCTCTCTCTATTCTCTTTTGGTCCTGGCGGCTTTGCTTTGTCGGAGCAGTGTGTGTGTGTGTGTGTGTGTGTGTGTGTGTGTGTGTGTGTGTGTGTGTGTGTGTGTGTGTGTGTGTGTGTGTGTGTGTGTGTGTGTGTGTGTGTGTGTGTTTACGCTCTGCTCTACGTATCATCTCTGTGTTTGCCTGCTCTGCAGCGGAGGAGACACAGGCCTCGTGGAAATAACCTCAGTGTATGTACTTCTCTCTATCTCCTCTCCTTCTCTCTGTCTCCTCTCCTTCTCTCCTTCTCCTCTCCTTCTCTCCTTCTCCTCTCCTTCTCTCTATCTCCTCTCCTTCTCTCTATCTCCTCTCTCTCTCTCTCTCTCTCCTTCTCTCTCTCCCTCTCTCTCCCTCTCTCTCTCTCTCTCTCTCGTGTTTGCTCGTGTTGAGGTTGCTCTGCTTTTCATTGTTTGTTCTCCGTGAAGAGATTTCCTCGAGTTCTGCTTGTGTGCAGCGTGTGTGTGTGTGTGTGTGTGTGAGCAGTGTGTGTGTGTGTGTGTGTGAGCAGTGTGTATGTGAGCAGTGTGTGTGTGTGTGTGAGCAGTGTGTCCCACCTGATGCTGCAGCCAGCTGTCGGGGATCTCAGGTCTGCCTCTGTCTCTCAGCACGTTGTCCTTCATGCTCTCCACACAAGGGTGCTCTCGCACTTTAGAGCCGTACGCAGGCTCGTAGTCCTTCACCTCTGCAAACACAAACACAACCCAGATCAGATACGGTCTGCACATCCTCACCTGAGTCTCAAGTATTAAATATCCTTCTTTTATGTCATATTGTGTTTGCCATTATGATTTAAAGAAGCTGTAGATAAGCTGGCCAACAGGAACACAAAACAAGCACATAATTTATGGCATTGTTTATGGCACAGTGTACATTTTATTTTAAGAGGACTTAATATGTTCATTTTCAGGTTCATATTTGTAGTTTGTTCGTAAGTTTTCATGCTTTAATGTTCAAAAAGCTCTTTATTTTTCTCATAATGCCTGTACTGCAGCACCTCTTTTCACCCTCTGTCTGAAACCAGAACCCAGTCTGCTCTGATTGGATAGCTGGCCGACTCTGTTGTGATTGGTCAACCACTTAGAGATGTGAAGGAGAAAAGGTCCCACCCCTTGGTCTATCACCTGTTAGAGCACTAGCCAATAGAAGGGAGTTTTTTACATCGTGATGTCACTATATTATGAAAGTTAACAAAGGAGTCCAATGGAGGTGTTTCATGCAGGGTGTGTTACCTATATACAGTAACACACTACAGGAAAGGGAAACCCCAAAAAGCATAATGGGGCTACTTCATAGAAAAAAGCGCTAAGTGAAGCTGGAGGCACGCTGAGTTAATGTGATTATAAAGTGTAAATGCATCGTGGTTTGATATCATTCTAGCCCAAACCGCTGAGATGTAAGTTTTATAAGCCTCAAAATTTGTGGCAGCAATAATGCGGATTATGGGAAATAAAAAGTTTCACATGTTTACATAAGGGGAAAATTCATGTGCTGGTACTTGAACAATCAATCTTTTCAGCAACAAATGGCTTTGGCTAACAAGAAAGGAGTTGCAACCTCACACTGTGCAAAACACCAAATAAAATAAAATGTTGATATCCTGGAATAACCAGCAGGGAAAAGAGAGAGTGCTGAAACCATAAAAAATTAAAAACCAAGTTCCGGGACTGTGTCCAGCCCTCATGAAACCAAACTCACAACAGCTGCAGTCGGTCTGGAGCCCCTAAGACTATTAGTCACACAGTTGCGGTGAAAAGAGACATGAACATGATATGCAAATATCTGACAAACAGTTTAGGCATCATGTTCCATGTACCCTCTCTTGATCTGAATGTTTCTATGTCCTGTGTTTAACAACCTGTGAAACACTGACTTTTGTTAACTTGTGTGAACAGTCTTAGATGTGACAGAACTGTGAGGGTTAGTATGATGGATGTCTAAGGATAAATGGATAGAGCGTTGGAGGTTGGACACCATCCAATCCTATGAAAGTTGCTCAGTGGGGCATGAAGCCAAAATGGCCTGAGTCTCTTGAGAGTAAAAGTACTCGTATCTGGGCTCAAAGAGGTCGCACCATTGCGTTTTCCCTAAGCCCCACCTTCGATCTCCAGCTCTCGCCTTTTAGCACATTTTAAATCCTTTAGGCTCTCATGATTGGCTGGATGAAGGGCTATTCAACTGGTCAGACTGTAAAGTTGACTTTTTAAAAAAAGTATATACGCTTATTTACAGACGTCTTTTACCCTATATAAGTCAACGGGTCCAATTTGGGTCCAATGACGTCACAGACTGATACGGAAGTTGTAGTATCATCATTTTGCCACTAGGAAAATGTGTTTCAATGCCTGCTTCAAATTCCCCTTGGGCTAGATAGAAATGTTTTAGTTTCAGAAACAAGGATCTCCTCTTATTCTAAGTTACTGAATCCCCTCACTTTAAGTATTCATTTGGACTGTGGTCTGACCCACCATCTGCAACATTTTTGCCATCATTTTTCTTTGTCTGGAGATGTGAACATACTGTTTTTATATAAAACTGCCTAGGCATCAATTGGAACCGTCACCGTGTCATGGTAACTTGATCGAAAGAACACTTGATAACACAACAAAGTTAAGATATATTTTTGGAGAGATTACATGGCCATTTTAACAGAAAACCCTGAACCTGTCTGAATGAAAATAAATTCTTGAAGTATATAAGACATTATTACCTGTATCTGTTCAACCAACAAAACTATCTATTAATGTGTCTGTACTTGGATAGAAGACTTGAAGTGGGCATGGTTTTATACTGAATGTTATGTTAACTCGGGCCAATATTAAACTGTCTTATTGAAGAGCTTCGACCTGATGTCAGACACTGAAGATGTTTTTGGAAGTCATGGCCGGATAATTAACTTGATGAAACACTGAGGGGACAGCCTTTGCCTAACCAGCCCGGAGCTTCTCTTCTCCATATTCACTAATACTTAGAGAATAATCAACATTCAGAGAGAGGCCGATTGGCTCCAGGGAAGTCTCCACCGGATAAGATGGACTCCAGGATGTCGCTCCTGTTCGATGAGCCGTCAACTTTTCCTGTTATTATTTGAAGTAGAGATGGTTCAGGAATAATAATCAGGAACATATCTGGACACAGAAATGTCGTTGAAGCCAAACACAAAGAACAGGACCACCTTCTCATACCAGGAGAAACAGCTCTCCCAAGCTTGTATGCCTGTGCTTGCTAATATCAACAAAATACCATATTTGGTTGATGTTGATCTGCAGAATAGTTTGATCAAATCTAAAAAAAAAAGGTCCTGTAGTTGTATTTAAGTCAGCCCCTCCTCAAACACAGGAACCGGTGAGGTTGGATCTGAATCTCTGAACAGGAAGCTGGAGGTCTGGGATCAGGACTGTGTGCAGAGAAGCTGAATCTACAGGCCCACACTTCCTGTTTTTGACATGTGGAACATCCCCCTCTCTTAGTGTTTAAAACAGGACCCAGTCTGGGCCCGGCCTATTCCCCTTGAGGTTATTTATTCCAGGACTGGTATTGTGCTCAGCTCTGGGCTGTTTAGATCTCCTGCCGAGAAGCTGGTATAAATACCACACATTTTCCTGGACTGAGTACAGACACAGACACAGAACAGCAGAGAGCAAGCTGACCTAAAATGAGAAGGTTGAAACTACAGCTTTTTCAACATCAAAACAAGAGTGTAGTGGAAAAGGACTAATTTCATGCTCTCATAGTTCTTGATGGTATTTCAGACATAGAGAAGTACATAGAGGCTTTATGAGATGTGCAGCCTGCATCCCTTCAGCAGCCCTGGATATTTGAAAGCTAGGAGAATAATTGTATCCTTGGTCTTAGAACAGATTCCGGCGGTGGCTCAGTCAGTAGGGGCTTGGACTGGGAGCTGTAGGGTTGCCGTTTCAAGTCCCCGACCAGACCTAAAATATGGAGTGTGGACTGCTACTTGGAGAGGTCCCAGTTCACCTCCTGCCCTGCCGTGGTGCCCTTGAGCAAGGCACCGGACACCCCTCTTCCCCCCTCACTCCCCGGGCCCTGTACAATAGCTGCCCACTGCTCCTAGTACTAGGTTGCAGTCGAATAGTCCTTAGGAACCTTCCTAACGGAGTGAAAATGACCCGGAAGTACGCCAGTGGCAGCCATGATAAGTGCCGTTCGAATTCTCTAAGGCTAAATTCGAAACCACCCCCTACACCCTACCCCTCCTTTTGCGCGTTCGCACGGAGGATCCGCCACATTAAGTGCTGTTCCAAACGAACGAGTGTGGAGGGGGAGTGGGTTATCAAGCCCTCAAACAGCCAGTCTGCAGCGGTGCTGACTGGAGACCGGTCTCTACCTGACCGGAGTCAACGCTGTGTGTGTCCGTCAGGAAACACGCTGTTTACAAACAGTTCTAGCAAACATCCACTGATAAATTATGATGTTAACAACCTCATGATAACCTAATGTTTTTAACTTAGG
>NW_011334808.1:0-3135 GCF_000735185.1 Notothenia coriiceps
GACGTAAACGGTGACGTCATGACGCAGCAGCGGCAACACCAGTCGGGCTCTGGGCGGTGTGAACAAAACGGTGGCTGAAAAGAAAAACCGGTTCCGAACCAGAAGAGCACTAGCACAGAGCTAGAACGGGAACCACGTTGGTGTGAAAGGGGCATCAGTGTGACACTAAGGGACACAAATATATTTGTTTGTGTCCTATAGCTATTCATAGATTATTAAAGGTCCCCTATTATACTGTTTTTCATCAATATATTACAGTTCTCAGATATATACAAACATGTCTCTGAAGTGTTTGGTTCAAAATACCAAACAGATCGTGCATTGTAGCATCCCATAAACCCCTCTGTTTCAGCCCTGTTTCAAAAGTGCTGATTCTCTGGGCCTTTCTTATTCCTCTAATTTCCCCTCCTCGACTCCTCGAATCCTCGGTCCTCCGGTAGTGACCCGGAAATGGATTTCAGCGCGCCATGTTGAAGGACATCTCATTTCTCTAAATGCACTTTGAGGACCAAGGATCGTGCATCAAGGAGGCTCTCTGGAGGAGCTATAATCGAGGATACACTGATGGGTCCTCCGCGGATTTTCCGCGGATGTATTTCCGGCAACAGTGATGTTTAAAAGAGTCGTGACGCATGGCCAGACTTATCTCAGCCAATGACAGCTCTGCATGCATCCCCTGGATATTATTTTAGTAACTGCTTTCATCACGACGCGATGTTTAGTGAGAACAGCTATGAGGTCCGTGCAGAAATCAGAGCAGTGTATAATATATATCACTCAGTATAACAGGCCTACATTACTCTCTGTATTTGTATGCTTTAGTTGATATCTACAAACAAAGAGTCGATATTTTTTCTAAAACCATTTAGTGCTTCACATAATAAAATACACAACGGCTGTATCCTGATATATTATATGCTTCAGGAGCTGTAGGGGTGTTTGTGGTACAGTGTGTAGGTGCGTGTGGTACAGTGTGTGTGTGTGCGTAGATGCGGCGGACAGACAGGTCGTAGTGTTACGTTATTATGAGATTGCTCTCATACTTGTTTGAATCTGAAATTGTATATATGTTATTGTCTCATTATACCGCACTGTCAATTAATTAAAGTAAATATATAAGTCATCATGAACACAGTTCTGTCCATCAGACAGAGGGCTGCTGTGCCTCCTGTCATCATTAATCAACGTCTCTTTAAAATGACCGCTCAGAGGAGAGGGTTTCTCATTTCTCTAACCGCCTGCTGCATCCCCTCCTCTCTCCTCGGTTCCCCTCCTCAACTCCTCCGCTCGCATCTCCTGTGGGCGGGACTAAGACACGAGGATAGGAGTCGAGGAGGGGAATTAGAGAAATGAGAAAGGCCCATTGTCTGTTACTTTAGATGAAAATAAGGAGCCACTCCCCTCTGAGGGATATTTGGTTAAAAAGAACACAATGGTGCTCTAGGAGGAGATTAAGGTGATAAGGTGGGCGGGTCTTACCTTGGTTGGTGATTGGCTAATGGTTACACAAGCCAAACAATCGTTATGACATCATAAAGTGGCCAAAATCTGATCAGCTCATTGTCAGACATGTTTTTATAGAAATGGATCAGGACAAAAAGTGCGCGAATATTTTTTCCTGAAATTTCAGAATCTCTTTGCACAGAGGGGACACATGTTGATGTATAAAGGACATGAAAAAGTGGATTTTGCATAATAGGTGACCTTTAAGTTCTCCGCTTGTTTCAAACTGGTGGTCTTCTAAATCTTTTAAACATGCAAAGTCTTTACAGATTTAAATCAGTAAAGATGTATTAATTAATTTAAAGGAAAACTATGAAGCACAGTCCAATCAAAAGTAACTATATCATCACAAACTGTGACATAACTTTCATAAAAACAGTTTTAGGCCAAACCAAACACTAAACTTCATCCATTCGAAATATTTCAGGCCCTTAATATTTTTCCATGTTTTTGATTGGTGATACAAAAAAATCCCTTACAAAGATAATAAATAATGAAAATAATGTAATAGATCAACATTATTCCCATTTCTGACAGTACATTTTTTTTTTATTGTGACAGTCCGATCAATGTCAATCAAACCAATCTGTTCATGTTGTCATTTGAATGGGTTACACTAATTTCCTGTATGTGTAAACTTGTTGTAAATGACTGAGCTTGTGTTCATATTCCTTGAAAGTAGAATCTCAAAGCATACTGCACTGCTGTTCCCCTGCTTGTTAACTATGCAAAATATCCACCAAAGTGCCCATTACCCAGCAATTAAAATAAAAATCTTTAGAGCCCTACAATTCTTTATTCCTCCTCAAGGGCACATTTTCAGCTAACAGAGCTAATTACCATATGCATGATAATCTAATGTCCTGATGGCCCACCTGTCTCTAGCCGACTGACCTGTGCCCCTTCCTCCCTTACGTGTGTCTATGAAGTTCTGTCACTTTTCCAAACTAATCTTTATGTATGGATGCTGTCGTGAGCATCTGACTGCATTTGCAATTCTAATGTATGCAGATTTCATTGCCTCATAGAGTCTCCTGGTGACTCTTGAGTGACTGAACAAGACCTTTAGTAAATACAGCTAAGCTGGGGCAGGGGAAGCAAACACAGGGAAGACTTTCTGATCATATCATACATCAGGCTAGATTCAAGAGCAGCTCCTCTGGAGAAATACATTTAAAATTACATCAGACATCTTATTTCTGCTTTGAAAAAGACATCTTACATCACAGACCACATATGGATTCTTTTAGTGTCTATTACGTTTCCTTCTGAGCTAGGGGAATCAAAGGGAAGCAATACAACCAGATTGGTATTGGTATAATTATAAGTGGTTTTAATGCACAACAGGTGAACAAAATGGCAGGCAAACAGCCTGAAACAAACAAAAGAGCCAAAAACACCGGTTTAAATAACAAACAAATAGAGGCCACAAAGGCGCAAGTTTAAATGGGCAACCAAACTAAGGGAGGACTCTCAAAGGTGAGTCTAAAGACATACAGGGAAAATAAATACTAATATACTAAATAAAGAACGAAACAAAACCTCACTTTAAAAGTGGTACAACTAACGCAAAGAATCTATACAAAAACACAACTAAACTACAGGCAACCGTCACAGAATCCTAAGCTACTC
>NW_011334809.1:0-5824 GCF_000735185.1 Notothenia coriiceps
TTTAACACGCATGTACCCACGATTCAAGCTGTCTTTCCTGGGTTATGAAGTGCTGTGAAGCAGCCTGTTCTCTGGGTACAGTCTGGGTGCAAGAGCCATGTGCTGCATGGAGCTCTCTGGGTCTCTGTGAGTCTCACACCCTGCTTCTTCTATTTTCAGGCTCCTCTCCACATTTGTCCCCCTAAAAATGATTTTTTATTATTATTTTTGCTTTTAAATGATTTATTTCATCATTAATATGGTTCCCTAACACAATGCACGTAGTCTGGAGCTCACTGGGGTCCTGCATATGCTTTAATCAGGCGTTTTAACACTTTTTTCCATGAAAATTATTTGTATTCACTATCATGGGGCTATATAAATCAAATTCCGGGTAATGCGGAGCAAAATTGTACCTTTTACTATTTAAATGTATTTGTATTATATATTTTTGGGCTAGAAAAGTGACATTTCTGGGTGACTTTGTCAGTTTATGGAGCTTAGCCCACAAATCCTGGAGGTTCCAGGCCAAATTTGGAAGTTCATAGGCGACCTGCCATGCGCCCCCACCCATGGAAAGAAGAAAAAAGTAAAGAAAACGGTCAATTATATCTTAAAATAATCAAAAATTAAGTTTTAAAAAATTCTCAAAAAAACGACTGAGTGCCAACGGAGAAGTGGCTCAAAAAAGCTCAACCTGTCGGCGCTTCGGGCCGAAGCCCCGGATACTTTTCTACTTCTCCGTTGCAACTTACAATGGAGAGGGGAAACCAAGCCTCACCTTCTCCGTCAAAAAAATTCATTCATCAATTTCAGACTACTGTCTGCACGAAATCGGAAACCCGGTTTTTGAGAGGACTCAGAAAAAAAACGGGTGTCTGATTTCATGGAGGAATTCATCCGCTCCATGTGCACTCTGGCTCGGATGAATTTGTTGCCTGGAGACCCCCCAGCCTGGTTCTTACCAAACTTTAAGTTTGCAAACTGGTGTCTGGATGAATGTCCCCCCATTCATCCACAGTCAGAAAAAAGTCTGAGTTAACTTTTGACAGGGGACTCTACCCGCATTATGAGGCACTATTTTCAGATACATTTGATCTCTTTTAGCCCTTTCTTATGGTTCTCCAAAAAGTTAACTCAGACTTTTTCTGACTCTGGAGGAATGCAAGGGGAGTTGTCAGGGGACTCTACTCGCATTATGAGGCACTATTTTCGGATACTTTTTTTCATTTTTATGCATTTTTGTATGGATACATTTGAATTTCTTTTTTCACTTTTTGCTCATTTTGACCAAGTTCTGGTTACCATGTTTTCTGGAGGATAGGACTGAGAGATGACAGACTCTCTACCCGGGTCACAAGTCACTATTTTCGGATACTTTTTTTCATTTTCATGCATTTTTGTATGGATGAATTTGAATTTGTTTTTCCCTTTTTGCTCATTTTGACCAACTTCTGGTTACCATGTTGTCTGGAGGATAGCACCGAGAGATGACATACTCTCTATCCGGGTTACAAGTCACTATTTTCGGATACTTTTTTTAATTTTCATGCATTTTTGTATGGATGAATTTGAATTTTTTGTTCTCTTTTTGCTCATTTTGACCAAGTTCTGGTTGCCGCGTTGTCCGGAGGATAGGACCGAGAGATGACAGACTCTCGGCCGCCTCACCAGTCACTATTGTCGGACCCTTTCTTTGCTTTACCCCCGGTATGGATCAACTCTCCTCTATCTTCTTCCCCAGCCCCCCGGTCCTCCCTACTGACGCCCGGTTACGGGTCAGTTTGTGACTCATTTGCTGGGTGAGTAACATGAATTGATGGCTCGGATATGAGTCTGTAGGCCTGGTTCTTCGGGGCACTCATAAGCAAAGTCATGCATGCAAGTTGTCTGAGATAGGGTGCAATCTGCTGGTTTTTTGATTCCCGTGTTGCTCTTGAAGCCTGTATGGATCAACTCTCCTCTATCTTCTTCCCCAGCCCCCCGGTCCTCCCTACTGACGCCCGGTTACGGGTCAGTTTGTGACTCATTTGCTGGGTGAGTAACATGAATGGATGCCTCGGATATGAGTGTCGGCCTGGTACTTCGGGGCACTCTATAGCTCAGTGTTGGTATTGGAGTCGGAGCCCCCCTTCTTCGGGTAAATATCATTTACCCAGCAGTGTTGAACGCAGATGGAGCCTCCCATCTCCCAAAAAAGCGTACCTTTCAATCGATTTCAATCTGCTTGTGTCTCCACAGGCTTGATTGATTGACTTCCAAGATGCGGTCCAAGATGATGCCAGAATGCCCGCTGTGTCACCTGAAATACTGCGCTCTCCCAAGACACTTGGTGTTCCGCCACCTAGTCCTCAACAAAACTGAACGCAGCATTCTCCCCCACGCATGGCCAATGGAAGAATAAACATTTGCCTGGAGCCCTGCTCTGTTGTTGGTTATGCATACCATGGCACCAGGCTGGACCGGCATCTCGATATTGACCACCCGGAACTCAGCCAACAAGAAACAGACTTGTCACTGCAAGAAGTGAAACGCAAGGTGGGGCTTAAAATGCTGAGGGAGCTCCGGGAGGCCGACCCCCCAGTACACATGATAACGACACTGGATGTGGAATATGGTGCTGATGATGAACACCCAGACTCCTTTTCCGGGGAAGTTGACCTCGAAGCCGATGAGCGAACAACAATCAGACTGTTAGGGCTGGAAAACGTCGCACAAAAGGAGGCCCTCAATAAAGAGGTGTGTTTTGTAAAAAAGAAGCTGAAGCACTTTAAGGCTTCCAGTGCCAAGAGGGACATCCGCTGCTCCGGCATAAGGTCCTCAGGCAGATACACCCCCTTGGTTGAACTCGGCAGGCCTCAATCGAAAGACGCTGGTGATGAGGAGTCTAGGGGCGAAGGATTACGGAGACCGATGTCAGCCCCCCCCAGTGTAAACCAACTAGACTTGTCTCGGCGGCGAGCAACCATGCCGAGTTCCTCGCGGGTGAAGTGCAAATCCAAGAAGAAACACACATCACATGAGCATGGTGCCATCTCTAAGACGGCCCGTGATAAGGGTCAGGGTGGTGTGGGAACCAGGCGGAAATCAGCGACACCACGTCCAACAGGCAGAAGCAATCCAGCCGCAACAGGCAGATATACCCCTGGATTGCTCGAAGCTATGGAGGACACCTCTGTGAACGCCATAGGGGCCAAAGTGGCCCCTAGTGATGAGCTGCAGGGGGACTGCGAGGACTCGGATGACCAGGCCATGGCTGACGTGGATGAACCGGAGATGGCAATTGAAGTCACGGAGCTCCTCATGGGTCAAAAGCAACCCAGCATCCCAACTTTCTCCGGCATCATGGCTCCAGTGACACAGCCCACGCTCAGGATCAACCGCCTACACAGTAGCAAGTTAAATGCTGCGGCCATTCGCAGTGCGCAAGCATCCTCCACCACCACCCCTGTACTGCTCCGGAAAACCATAGCTCGCCGCGCTAAACGGGCACTGGCCCCTGTGGCTGGGAAAACGTCACCCACACTTCCCAGGCCCTCTGGTTGTGGGCTGGCGAATACAATGTGGCACACAACCCTTCTACCCAGCATGGACATGACAGAGTACCGGGACTACAACGCGGGGATTGATCCAGACACAAAGTTGTCAGAAAATGTGCAGCCAAAGGTAAGCCGGGTCAAGCTTTTTCTATTATTTATGGGGCGAGACTCTCCCCGTCTGTCAGACTGGCTGTTCCTGAAGGACACTTCAAAGATCCGTGCCTGGGCACATGACCTCAGAGAAACCAGCAACCTTGCCGTCATAACTGTTGCCTTTTATATAAAAAATATACTGCAGTTTATTCGATACCTGATGGACTCACATGCACTGCACATGTAACTGTTACCCATTCCAGTTTTTACTAATTATCTGAATCTTTCCAGGTGAAGAGATACCAGGACCCATCAAACCGGTACTACGCCAGCAACCCGGGGGTTAAGGAGGCCTTGGGCATCAGACACATGTTTACTGATTCGATTGCCCAGGCGACCATGGATGCACAAGCCGAGGCCGGGATAGAACCTGAAGCAGCAGGTCCCTCCGCTGCCCCAGCTCCAGAGCCAGAGCCAAAGGCAAAGCGAAAGACATCCTCCGCTCCAGCACAGCCTAAGGCAGGGCGAGCTCCAGCCCATTGTCCCGAGTTCAGCAGCAGCGATGATGAATTAATTCTGGTTTACCATGATACCACCAGTGATCCCTCGGAGGATGAAGCCGATGCAGAGTTCCAGGCTGGGTTGCTGGAGCGGGCGAATAAACGGGAGAAAGAACCGAATGAGACTCTCCTCGATTCTGCTGACGATGACAGTGACAGTTCCTTAGAGTCTAAGGCCAGGATTGAGCCTGCTCCCCTTGCACGGTGTGGCAACCATGTATTTGACGAAATGTGCCAGATTCTTAATGTAAAAGTCAGGGTCAACTTTATTAGGCTCCGGGACCAGCTGTTGGCAAAAGAAAACGCATCAGTACATCGAGCTTCAATGTGGAGAACACACACAATGATGCTGACATTGTGGACAGTAATTGATTTTACTCACCCACATATCCTCTTCAAATCCCGGAGAAACAGCCAGTCAGACAGATGGTTGACACCGTGTCCCATGAAACAGAGGAAGGATTTCACTCTGCTGACCTTGGACAGTACGTTTTCTCATTGCCTCACTGTAGGGTCGATGCCCTCATGATGCTCCCTGTAGCTTTGCAGGTATTCCTCTGTGAAACCTAATACAGTACTTTAATGGCAACACATTGTGTGTTACATAAAGTGCATTTGTGACATATTCAACACCCTTACCCATGACGCGTGGGAGCGTTATGTCCCGCATTATATTCCCCCGTCCGCTGCCGCTGAACCAGGGGGAATATTTGGGTGGGGAAGTTGTCAAGGCCTTGTTACCTCTGGATGCAGGTATTTTGCCGCTGGATACAGGGGTCCTGATGGCAACAGGTGTCGGTGTCTGTCCGTGAGACTGAGAGGTATTGCTGCAGGAGGCAATGGGGGACTCGCTGCAGGAGGCAATGGGGGACTTGCTGCAGGAGGGAATGGGGGACTTGCTGCAGGAGGGACTTTGGGTTGCCTGTTTCTTGGACCGTCTCTTTTTGGTTGGCTCTGTTCGGGGTCGTTTCTTGATAAACACCCATTCTTGTTCCTCCCCCTCCTCCACCTCGGACCCATATATTTCCTCGGCCCTCTGCTGCCTCCTCTGTAACTTCCTCTGTCGCTTCCTCTTAACACTAGAACCGCCAACGGGTACATTTTACCCGCAGCTGTTTTTTGATTGTATGTAACTTTTGTTCAATAACATATTAAAGTCTCCCAGTCCGTGACTTTTCCTGAAAGTGTGTTATGTAGCACCTTCTGTTGTTAACAATTGTCAATATGAAGTCAGATTGAAAAATGCCATTTATACCTATATCCGCCAGCGGGTAATATTTACCTCATAGAAAATGCAGCGTAAACATGACGTGTTGCTATAGCAACGCCTTTTGTCTACTGCGGTTCCTTATAGATAGAGAGATAGATTGAGAGAGAGAAATAGATAGATAGATAGATATATTGATATATGGATAGAGAGAGAGAGAGATAGACAGATAGATAGTTGTAGATAGTGTAACATCGTGGAGAATACAAGATCTTGGATGACTGAGCTCACGTTGAGGACGTAATGCATGTGTGCAGGTTACGTGCCAGTTGAATAAAGATGGACACTCGGAATGAGAGAAGTAGTCCGCGTCGTCTATTTATGTAGACAATTATATGTTCATAGAACAGAACATTACAGATATATCGATAGAGAGAGATAGAGAG
>NW_011334810.1:0-4505 GCF_000735185.1 Notothenia coriiceps
GAAGGGGACATCTCTCTGTCTGAAGGGGACATCTCTCTGTCTGCAGCCCGACACAACACCGGGAACAAGAGCTGTCAATCAGCCGATGATCGATGGCAGATGACGTTAAAGCAGCCCCGAGCAGCTTAAGCGCAAATAGTAAACTTCAAAAATAAAAAAGATGTAGTTTTATCGTTACCTTTCTGCAGCAGCCTTCTTTTCAATATAGCCTGAAGAAAAAGCATTTTCCCCCTCACCGACTCCAGACTGGATGGGTGATTCTCTCCTCATGGAAGAGCAGAGGAGGAAGAGGGAGGACGAACTTCTGTCAGCATGCATGCACCTCTCTCTCTCCCTGTTTCTCTCCTCACCCTCCTCCCCCTCCTTTCTCAAAGGGACCCCCTCCCTGATGACTCCAGCTGAACTGTAGGATGTGTGTTAGTGTGTGTGCTTGAACTCCTCTGAAGACAACAGGAATAAAAAGGCGTCTCTTTAATCGACTTTAATCAGGTTTCAGAGTGATGCTTGTGTTCTGACAGACCACGCATTGTGTTTTCTCGTGTTCTCCTCCTCGTTTTTCTTTATGCATTAATTTAATTACAGGATTCTTTCCCTCTTCCTTCAGATTCTCTCCTGATTATGCGAAAAAAATGGTAGCTCAAAGCCTCCAGGACTTTTGATGCCCTAGTTTTTTTTCCCCTCCTCCTCAGAGTCTGTGTCTTGTGGGCGTGTGTGTGTGTGTGTGTGTGTGTGTGTGTGTGTGTGTGTGTGTGTGTGTGTGTGTGTGTGTGTGTGTGTGTGTGTGTGTATGTGTGTGTGTGTGTAAGGCCGTTGAAAAAGATGAAAGCCTCCGACACTGAAAGCCACCAGATCATGACTTATTTCTTGGCTGCTTGGTGTTCATAAGGTGAAGTGACATGAAACCAAGAAATTGTCTCTTCCTCGACACACACAATCGTCCCATCCATACACACTGATTGATTTCTGTCCAGGGAGTCTGGGCTGGAGCATGTCTCAGCATATATTGAGAAAAAAGTCAGTCATTACGGATATGAACACCCAGAAACTCCCTTTGAGATGAGTCAGCAATTTAAGCTCCTAGACAGTGTTTTATTTCACATCCTGGAGTCCTGGAGAGGAACAGCATTCACTGTAGTAAATAATGCAATGTTCTAGTTTAACAGGTTTTAAGGACATTTGAGTCCTACATCTTGTGCTTGGGATCAGGTTGTTATGGAATGGATAACTTAACTTTATATGGATGTATTTTAATACATGGTCAGACACAGTTGGGGAAGCTACTGTGTAAGCATAGTTTGCAAGCTGCCAATTATTTTACCATGGAGGAAGGTAAAGTCTGGCCAAGCTACCCCAGGGACACCTCTGGCTGTTTAAATAGCGAACAAGTCATTTAAATGGCTTTGAAAAAATATCTAAACAAATTGAGCATGAACTTGTTCAACATATTGAGAGACGGGAGACAGCGGCAAATAAAATATGTAACTTATTCAAACACTATGCTAATATTAAACTAATTTATCTAACAGCAGGCTAATGCTAATTGGAGCTAAACAACTTTAATCACATGTAATTCCCTACTCCTGAACACAGGATCTGCTCTGAATTGAAACTACTGCAATGTTTGGGAATACATTTATAATCTCTAGGGCATCCACAACAAACTAACTAACAACAATGGGGGGGCATTGCCAATCTCACAAACAAACTTTACATAAAAAAGACATTATTTGTTTAAATGAGCCACTTTGCTAGCCAGTCTGGAATAATACAAACAGACAGGTAAAGATAGATCACATCAATAAGACCTATTGGGCTGAGTCCTGATCTTCAGCGCCTCGGACAGTGACTGCTAACCCGCTCCAGCCTCGATCCCTCATCCATTTTCACTCCCCTAATAACACTTATTGAGGTTAAAGGGGGGTGAAACCGGGATATCTTACCTTGCACTGGGCAGTGGGCAAAAGGCAAGGTCAGACATCACATGGTTAACACATACAGGCTAAACCCTGATCTACACACTCCTGAAAGTCCTGCTGAGTCCACAAGGGCTTAGAGCTGCATCACTGCACAATCAGCAAGTGCTTAAAGGCTCTGGGAAGACTTTGGGAGGAATTCAATGTAGATTGTTTTTCACAGAATCTGCAATCCTTTACACTTTCTAGAGGTAATTGTCCATAATGGAGAGAAAAACAAGCATTGATAACTGGATTTACAAATTCACTACAAGCAAACTAAAAGGATAAAGCATGATGGTTTGGCACTCAATATGTTTATATATACATTTAAATGCTCAGCCAACTGCATATATAAAACATTCAGTTTTGGACATAAATGAGAATCACAATGATGTATTTATGTTTTAGCATCTTTGTAATCAAGGCATTATGTTAGATGAAATAGCATATTTTTCTTTTTATAAGTTGATCATAAGAGATATTGGAGGTGTGTGAATTAGGATATCTAAGCTATCTAACGCTTTAGAATAGGTTCCAAGACAACAACAGAATGTGTTCATAACAGATATTCTAACAAGCCTGTACGGAAACATTTATCAGCAAAAAACACCACAAGAACCACATGAACCCTAACTATTAAATGGTTGCAAAATGTAAATGTTATTTATCTGTTAATCTGGAGTTCACAATTATATCAGTAACATAACAAACACTACAATATTCTTAAAGACAATATGTTATGCTCATTTTCAGGTTCGTATTTGTATTTAGTTCCTCTACTGTGACGTGTCTCCATGCTTTAATGTTCAAAAAGCTCTTTATTTTTCTCATACTGCCTGTGCTGCAGCATCTCTTTTCACCCTCTGTCTGAAACCAGAGCCCAGTCTGCTCTGATTGGCAGATGTGAGATGTGTCGGATATGTGTCGCATCTTAGCATATCACGTATAATTTGTTGAAGCTCTAGCTAATAAAAACGCAAGTGTTACATAGCGATGTCATTATTATACTGAAGTAAACAAAGGAGCTTACAGGCACATTACATAACATTTCACTTGTTAGACGCTTTTCTCCAAAGCGTCTTACATACATTCAGTACTGTGGGCAATCCCCACAGGAGCAATTTGGGGTGAAGTGCCTTGCCCAGGGAAACAACGACGTGCTGACTGCAGTGGGACTCGAACTTGCTACCCCCTGATTCGAAGTTCAGCGCACTATCCACTGAGCCACAGCCTCCCACACAAACCTATATAACACACTGCAGCAAAGGGAAAACTAAAAAAACATAATTGGGCCTCTTTATGGACAACCGCTGACAGCCCACCAGTCGAAGAAGAATATGTCAATATAATTATTCACACACTTGAATATTACCTAACAATTGGTACAAACTATCAACACCATTTTCATCTCCCAAACTGTCAAGCAGTGGAAGGCTGCTGTTGCACCAGACAGCTTCTAAAATAGATCGCTATAAACAAGCAAGCATTTCCATAAACATAACCAGGGTAAGATAAAGGTTAAAAAAAAACATCACCAGCTTCTGCGGCGCTCAGCTTAAAGAACTGTCACAGAGAGAAGTTTCATGAGTTTCTGTCTCGGGAAGAAAATATTTTCATGTCTTCATGTGTCAGCGGTGAAATATCTGCGCTGCGGAGAACACACAAACCAAAAACAGCTTTTGCAGAACTTTTGATTTGTTTCCACCATTGCACACCAGTGACACAATAAAGAATGATGGGCAACATATAAAACAGTGAGATGTGGTAAAGGTATTTATATCTTTGGCTTTAGATCCTCCAGATATTAGAGATGTTATAATAACCCTATAACAATGGTAATACATTTAACTTGGCACAACAGAGTCCAACTCTCACTTCATTAAAATACGTCTTCCAGAGAAGTTTTGAATCTTTTACTTCTCTCAGGTTGTTCACTTGCCAAAAACACATTGTTTTCTAACATCTTGTCCTGTTTTGTTCAGTTTTCACACAGTCCTCCAATGTCGGAACCGGTTCCAACATTTTGATTCCAACGGCATCATTTAGACATGTGAATTTCGGTTCCACTTTTCGATGCCTGAGGAAATGTTTCTCACCGCTCTCCGTAGCCTACTGTATGACTGCGGCGGGGCGGGAAATGTAGCGTTGTACATACACACCTGGGACCAGGGCCGGCCCGTCGCACTGGCGTTATAGATGTTCGCCTAGGGCGCCAGATCTGTGGAGGCGCTGCACTGGTAGCTCTGGGAGGAAAAAAAGACCGTTGGTGCTCATCCTAATTTTCGGCCTTGATGTAACAAAATTCATAATTAAGTAAATGTAACACCCTTTTCATCCCGGTTACACTTTTCATTTGCCCCTGTACGATGGGCGCTGTAAGTGATGAAAATGGGGGATGTTGGCTTATCTGGCACCCGCAGCTCACAGCCAAAGTGCGAGTGACGGCCCGTCCACACTCCAGCTTCAAAAAAAGCTTGGAGCTGGGCGTGTCTGAAGCTTGGGGATTTTATTCGAGCACCGCGACCGACAACCAATCACATTAATGTCCCT
>NW_011334811.1:0-5274 GCF_000735185.1 Notothenia coriiceps
GATTAAAATGACTGAATAAATGGAAATGATATCACTTTAATGTGTTGAAACCTTTAAAACCAGGAAAAGAGGACACTTATGCAATGTTACGATATCTACTACAAAATCTGGTATCATATCACAATATTGATATATGATTGATATATTCCCCAGCCCTCTGTTCATTAATACTCTTCTCCCCCAAATCCACCACCTCTCTTTTCCTTTCTCAATATAAAATACCTCTATTAAATATCATTCTGGTGAATTCTAACTTGTTTCATGGCTTAGTTAAAGTTGCTGAGATCAGTCAAGTTCAATGATCATTCCAAGATTGATTAAATTAATACAAAAAAGGAACCGCTCCCACTTCAGTTCAGCGTGTGCCAAACCATTCACTGAATTGTATTCTGGAAAAAAAGCCAAACTATCTGTCCTTGTCCCTTTATGACCGAACAGACGGAGAGAAAGAGAAAACTGTGGGAGAGACCTTTGCTCTTTTGTTTGAAACGGTTTCATAATCATTTGGAAGCATGTGACAGTCTTCTGCTTTTCTCTGAATGATGAAAATGAACTGTGGAATTGACTGAGAACCCTTCAATAACGAGATGAACAGAAGTTGATCGTGTTGACTTCATGTTCACGTGATGCATGCAAATTTGTGTCCCTCAGATCTCAATGGTTAGCTTGAAAAGGACCATTTTATTATAACCAATGTTAACCAGAGCTACACAAAATAAAACCATAGTTGCAATGAATTGGAATTGTATTTTATTATTCTCTCCCTTTGTTTCAGGACAACTGCATGTGTGCTTTCTCTCTCAAACTACCTTCAATTCCTCTATTCACACACACACACACACACACACACACACACACACACACACACACACACACACACACACACACACACACACACGTGTTTGCTCGCTGCTCTCTGCTCCACCTCAGGGCTAATCTCATTGTCGCTGGCCGTGGCTGTGTTGCCGTCTGATGTTTTGCCTCTAATTGATCCTCTGACTGGCTTTAATCTCATCTAATCTGTGCCGCCGCACTGCTCTCTCCACCATCAGCCGGCGCACACACATGCACACACACTTCCTCTCTGAGTTTCAGGTAGGTGTGAGTGCTAAAAAAAACTCACAAACACACTACACTCAATGCCGGCCTGATAGAAGCAGCACAGACATGTCAGGAAACAGACAGGAGAACATTGGATATGATAAAACAAAATCATGACACGTTTTTTAGTTTAGATATTTTACATTTACTTTATTCTTATCGAGATTAAAGTGCTTGTTGAATTTAGCGTTTAGTTGGTTTGCAGGACCTTCCTCCAGTTGAGATGATTTCTTTGATGGTCGCATTAATGTCCGGCAGGATGTGTGCTAGCCTGCAGGCTGATGCTATCGCTACGGAAAGGAAAATGAAGAGTTTCCATCATGGTTTGGTATTTGTAATGGTCCGTTTGTAGTTCACTAAAGTGCAAGGCTTGCAGCTGGGGATATTTCTGGAGTCTTTCCATAGTGCGTGTCTTCTTGCTTTGAAAAACACTGCTTTGCTTCTAGTTGACTCTTTGGCCTAATGGGTGCCAAATCAAAACACGAAGAGAAACCAGACACAGCAGTAAAAATACACGGTCATTGAAAGTGTTAAGGGGAAGTTCAGCTCTCTGTTGTTTCTGTTCCGTGTAGGATTTACCAACTCAGTATGGATCTGTTATAGGTCCTACCTTTTTCATCAAAGTTTAATACCCAATCTTTTATAATCTTATTGTCATTAATTGTGTTATATATCCCAGTCTAGCAGTCCATGCTGCACACTCCAGTAGGGCGCCTCGGTTCAATGCACTCAGATCTATTATCCACCTTAACAGAAAAAAGGAAAGAAAAGTCTGTTCTTAAGCTTACGATTATTCGTTTAGCATAACACACTTTTGTCATCCGTCTTAAGTAAATGTGTAAAAGCATATATGATTCAAAGCCACACCATTCTTAAAATAGAAGACAATGTTTGTCGCCTTCTTATAAACGCAACTGCCTGCAGCCATGGTTACCACAACCACAACTCTGATGTCACATGTTAGGTTGTCACCCAGTGAAAGAGTGGAGGAAATGCAAACCAATTAAACACTTCTGCAACGTTTTGTACGATTCTGCGTTGTCGCCCACATTTGTTTAAACTTGTTTGTTTTTTTGTTAACGTTCCTCATTGGGAATTTGATGCTTGTGTGAGGCGGCAGTATAAACCTGGCTTAACTCTAGTTGTAACCCACATTTGCACGGACGCTCAATTCATTTTGGGGAATCGATTATTTTGATAAAGCTTTATGTAATATCTTTATGTGAAATACAAAGGGATTTTCTTTAGTCAAAACCGTCCTCACATTCAACTCAAAATGCTGCGATAAAATTGAGCTATGAACGCAATACAGCTCATCCCTCCTCCACTGACACACCATGCACACAAACCATGCGCACACACACACTTTCAATCGCACTTCCACTCCATCAGTGGCAAGCCCAGCCTTGTATCCCCACAACGAGCCCCCCCCCCACTCCTTCTCTAATAGCATATCAGGTTGCCCCACTCCCCCGGCCAGCGGCAGCACCTCCATTTCCCCAGCGCTGTAATTACTTTAGGGAGCTTCCGCGTGGGCGCAAGCAGCCACAGAGAAAAAGTGTGTGTGTTTAGTGTGTCTATGCATGTGCGTGCCCGTGCAAGATAGCGTCAGTGTGAGATCCAATAGAAAACAACAATTGTGTGTGTGTGAGTCAGAGCAAGTGATTGACAGAAATGTGTGTGTGTTTGTATGTACGCGCACAGTTATGTGTGAGAGATCTGTGTGTTTGTTTTCCAGTGACAGAGCCAGCCCCCCCCCTGCAGACAGAGTGGGTGATTAACAGGGTTGACGCCTAGAGGGTGGCCCTCTCATTAACACTGAACTCACTCACATATACTCTCACACACACACTACAGAGGCTCTTTCTCTACTCTCGCCTTTTCTCTCTCTCTCTGTGTGTGTGTGTGTGTGTGTGTGTGTGTGTGTGTGTGTGTGTGTGTGTGTGTGTGTGTGTGTGTGTGTGTGTGATTTCAATCTAAAAAAAATATTTTAAATTGTGACACATTTGTACAGTTCTAGTTACCAGGAAGCACTACTCTGACTTCCCATTGTCATTATAGTCATACTGTATATCACTAAAACATACATCAGCTGAACGGCACACGATTGTTCCCTCACAGCAATCGTTGCCTAATTTAGTTTAAGAAGATGGTCTGTTACAGTTACTTGATGCCTTTGTTGTAACGCTTTGTCCTTCTCTCTTTTTCTTCCCAGTATTACGAGATGTCCTACGGGCTCAATATTGAGATGCACAAACAGGTGAGTTTAGATTGAATCATTTTATACAAATATCTTCTGTTCCCATCACATAAAATACAAACCTGATGCGAGTCCATGCCTGGTGGACAATATTGGCGTACCATGCGATGGAATAAAATGGCAACTTGGTGCGACAGTAAGCAGGAAAACACCTCTGAAACCAGCTGTGTGTTCGGGCACATTCCCTTTGAAGTGCTTTGGAAAAACCATCATGAACAATGTATAAGATGAACTGCAAGTTCACAACTTGGAACAAAAGAATCCACTAGATTTGTTGAATGAAACTAATACAGAATGAGTTTTTGGTTTCTTCATCCCACCATTTGTGATTCAGACAGCATCATTTGGAATCTTGACGATGAGTGTACAAAGTGTCAAGGACTACCAATCCTTCATCGCATACTAGGGCTGCTCAATTAATCGTACTTTAATCGCAATTACGATTTTGGCTTGCAACGATTATGAAAACAACATCGAAATAAAACGATTATTATTATTTATTTTTTTATTGCTTTTTCAGTTGAATTATACTTAAAGTTCAGGGTAATCAACTGTTAAAAACATACTTTTTCAATAAATGGATGTTTTCAAAGTAAATGGATAATCGTTATTAATAATCGTGATATCAATTATTGACTCAAATAATCGAGATTAGGATTTTCCCCATTATCGAGCAGCCCTATCGCATACCCTCATTAGAGATGTTCATAGACTTTCATGGCCATCAAAACCTTGGCAGTGTTCCAGCTTCCCTTCCCCTAACGTTAGCTATGCAGAGAAAAAGTATTTTATTTTACAGAACCTTGAGCGTCCAAAATAACACCTCCTGTTGTTATTCTGTTGATGCAGACACAGCTGTGCGTTCCCAACTACCCACCCCCAACCCCCATGTACACCTGCAGCTCACTGATTGGCAGGTGTGAATTACAGAGATAATCTCCCTTCACTTTGGGAGTGTTCGGAGACGTTTGAATGATGCCACCTGAGGCTGTGTGTGGAAATGCACGCGCCGAGGGGGTTAGCTTCCCCGGCTGTTGCCAAATCAGTGATGACGTGTGTAAGAAGATGTGAATTTTATCATCCAAGTTAGGGAATGAGGGAATCATTTACATTTTTGGAAATTGATTTGGCAAAGTGCATAGTGGTAACGGTGGAATTCTTAAGGGCTGTATGAACATCTTTTAGATTTAAGAAAATGTATAAGGAAAGAATAATTAGAGTATTAGGATGTCAGCTAGCACAGATTGTTGTGTTTTTGATTTTGTGTCACTGTAAGTATTGGTTATAAGCAAGGGGTAAAATAACACTTTCTTCTCCCTGCTCCTTTCCATCATGTACTACAGAAAAAACCCAGCTTAAAGTGTACATGTTTTTGTTTTATAAAAATGACCATGAAATAAAACTTCCAGGTAATATCTTAAGAGATCCTTCCTGAATCTAGACGGTGCAGCTAGAATCTGTTGGCCATTTTGAAAAGGAAAGAAAAGGCAGCAGAGGGGTGAGGAGGCGATATCCGTACAACACTTTGTGTGGCTGAAGCCGGGGGAGTAATTTATGCTCAGCCTGTAGGAGGGAGAGAGAGCGATGGGCCTCTAAAGGGCTAGCCCTTATCGGTGACCTCGTCTGGCGCTGCCTCTCCACACACTCTAACACACACACACCGTCTTTATGATTGACGGTGCGCGCTGACAGCCATATTGGGAGAGCCGAGAATGCTTTGACAAATGGTCACGCAGAAGTAGCAGCTCCCATGATTTAAAGACCTTCACACATGTGTACACACACACACACACACACACACACACACACACACACACACACACACACACACACACACACACAGTAAGGATGCACAAGATGGCTGTGGTGCACACACACAAAAACACACAGACTGAGACTTATGTGTGTGGTTC
>NW_011334812.1:0-2143 GCF_000735185.1 Notothenia coriiceps
CAGAGTTGAGACAATAAATTGGACAGGGATTTAGCAAATCAGAATTCATTGCAGAAACTTTCTGATCCTGGAGGTTCAAGGGCTCTGGATAAACAAGACTGATTGTTTCAGAGGCATGCATATATTACCGCTATTTGAGCCTAAGCTATTACACACAGACAGCTATGGGAATATAAACCACAGCGATATGGGAGGGATTCTGCAGAAAAACATGACTTGATCAGTAGATTTCTTCATGCAAGTAAAGCAGGCATTGAGAGACAAAGGTCTAAAGCCTTGATACATGTCAGGAATTATGTTAAATGTCTCTAGTGCTGCTCAAACAAAATGGGTAACACTTTATGGTAAGGGTACATGAATCATCATGAATTCATGCATGACTTAATGCATGAAAAAGCATGAATCCATTCATGTAGTACTTCATGAACTATCAGTAATGTATACGGATTAATAGTATCTCATGCATGACGTAATGCAGGAACAATACTTTAATTCATGTACCCTTACCATAAAGTGTTACCACAAAATGCATGAGAGAATAGTTTGTCAGGGGCCAAAACAAAGAAAAGCTGTCATGTTTCCTTTTTCATCATAAACATAACTGACAATGCCTGACAGCTAAATACTGACAATATTTAGAATAGACTCAAAATATCTATCATCACCTCCATCCGTTTGCATGACCTCAGAGTTCAAATGGGGAAAAAAGCATCTCTAAAAATACCATGCAGAGGGTGATGACAGGCTGAATTCAGAGTATTATGCCACACACTTCTGAACAAAGGGAACCTATTATTCATGCAGTTCACATGAGGAACAACAGGGTAGTTTGCCATCCCTCCCCTAAGACTGTGCCTCCATTTATTAATTTGCAAGCTTTGTCGCCAATAAAAGTCCCCATTCAGACGAGTGGAAACTCCTTTAAGTGGGGATAGGTGTGCCCCATTGTACAAAATGTTCGTAATATATATTGAAGGGGACACCGTTAATGGGGTTGTTGATCAATAACAAAGACTCAACGATAACCAGGAGCTCAGATTTCTGGCTCTTTGAAATAAGAATAAAGTCTAGGCATAGTGGGATGTCAAATCCCACACATTTTAACTGCTAATTTCTATTTAATCAGATTGCAAAGCCTCATTCTGATACTGTAGTACAGGGATTCTCAAACTCCGGACCAAGGTCCGGATCCAGACCGAACTGCAAAACAATCCGGACCGAACCCTGTGTCCCATTATAAAAAATTAAAATTAAAATTAAATAAAAAAATATATATATATTATTTCTGATTCTGATGTAAATTAAAGTGGACCTATTATGCTATATTGGAAAAATATATTGTAGGGCCATACAAAACATGTCAGTGAAGTTTTTTTCTTAAAATACCAAACAGTTCACCCATTGTAGCCATGCCTCATACTGCTCATACCCCTCTTTTGCAGCCCTGTTAGAGAAACGCAGATTTTGGGTCCTTAGCTTGAAAAATAAAAGAGAGGAGGCGGAGCTAATGCCTGATCAGAATTCTACTGGAGATAAAGTTAAATTATGTTGTGATAAAACGCCATCCTGTTCTAAACCACATCAAAGATTATTTCTGAAACAGCATGGAGCTCAAATGCTTTTCTTTTGCGGGTTTATCACAAGGTGAGTTCCTTTTTTTATTTCCTGCTTTGTAAACACATGTGCTCTACAGTACAGCTTAGCTCTGAGTGTTAGCGAGGCTTGCTAATGTAAACAAAGACGAGATTACGTCCAAAACACGGCAGGCATTGTTTCTGATAGCAATTTTCTGTGGGTCCGCTGCCGATTTGACGTCAGCTCAGCAGCAAATCTGTATCCGCTCATTGTATCCCTGTTTTTAAAAGATTTGGGTACGGAGGAAAAGAGAGAGGGTTTTATTTTCTGACGCTGCGTGAGTTCCCCGACGCACCAGGGACACATATTTATGTATAAAAGACATCTAAAAGTGCATCTTGCATGATAGGTCCCCTTTAATTTATATTTTCTTGTGTCTGACGCGTTGTGAGAATGAACGTGCATATATATTACTTGTGTGCGCGAGCGTGACACGCATTGCAGAGTTAACCGCAAGTTTACCTTGACTTTCTAATGCTTCTAATGCCATTTTGCCGAGGTTCAAGGC
>NW_011334813.1:0-5172 GCF_000735185.1 Notothenia coriiceps
GTGTGAATTCTCCTAAGGGGGGGGGATGGTACAGTGGTTGTATGAGCTCTCTTGCACAGCTGTTCTATGGGTTTCAGGTTTGTGGCACAAGCAAACGACCAGTTTGTGAAACAGTATTCAATGTGGGATAGAATCAAACAGTGGAGGTATGACTTTGCAGCACTGACAGTTAAGAAGGGTCTGATTTGTTTAACATTTTGCAAGTTGAATTTAATGGTGTTGGATACTTTCTTGAAATGTTTCTTAAAAGTCAAGCTCGAGTCCATTATGGCTCCAAGATAATAATAATAATACTTTATAAGTTACAAGTCCTTCATTTAAAATGTTACTGTAGTAAAAGCGGAAATCCCACTGTTCAGAAATGCATATAAATACTCATTTCAAAATCTTGCTGACGAAAAGTACTATAAAAAAAAGTGTACAAATACAGTAAGAGTATTTGTACACTGCTATATATTGTATTACAGTGCACTTACAGTCCATGTCATTGACATGTGTTCATGTACTAAATGCAGAAGGAGAAATTATGTGTAAAGCTTTGAATGTATCGACTGTTTCAAGACGCTTCTATAAGATCACTGCATATAATAAAATACTGTAATTCAATCCAGTATAGAATATAATTCACTGCTTATAAATACTGTAATATCAGATATAGGTTACTGAGGTTTCAGTGCATTTTTAACAGGCATGAAAACAAACTGTGTCCATTGTTAAAATTAAATATAACACACTGTATTTTTGACTTGGCGTCATGAAGGAAAAGACCCTAAATGAACCCTGTAAGCAGATTTCTTGATTACTGTAAAGAGCTATTGATTCGTCCCGGCTGTTTAATCACCATAAGTGTTTTTCCTGGTTATTTATTGATGCTTTCATTAGTCGCTAAAAGAGAAGCTTATTTATATTATTAAATGTTCACTATATATACACTGCTGGGTACAGTAGCTTGGGAATTTCACCAAAGGACTCAATAAGTCTTATCTTAATCTGTGATAACACGTTGTATTTTGTCATAAAAACCAGCAAAGTACCTCTAAATTGTATTTAAGTAAATGACATCACATTACATTACATGTCACTTGTTAGACTCTTTTATCCAAAGCAACTTATATACATTGAGTACTGTGGACAATCCCCACAGGAGCACTTTGGGGTGAAGTGTACACAAGCCCAGGGACACAACGACATGCAGGCTGCAGTGGGACTCGAATTTGCTATCCCCTGATTCGAAGTCCAGCACACTATCCACTGAGCCACTGCCTCCCTTTACCTAAATGTATTTAGGTACACTGGTGACTGCAGGCAACAGCTGACAATACAGATGTGTGGAAATACGCAGCTCTGTTAGACTTATAGGTGAAATGCTAAAGATCCATGAGGCCAACATGCTGGATTTCATATATTTTAATTCCCTAAAAAGTCAATTTTTCACATTTTTTCAGTGTAAATTGTGACATTTCTGTGCGTTTCTCCTGCAACCTCCTGGCCTCCCTGCCTGCCTCTGCTGCTGCGGGAACTAAATCACTTACTGACAACCATGATGCATGAGAAACACATCCAGCTAATTGATTCCAGAAAAACCCAAAATAAAAGCAACATCGCCATTTGTGAGAATATAGCTGCGTCCTAATGGGTGTCATCATGACACAGTATAGCCTCTGCACAAGATCATTCACCATCTTTACGCAGAAATACAAAACGTGTCTCAGTTTGCACTCCCTGGGTGTTAAACATGTCTTTGATACGGTGTGCATCCCGGTGTAAACGGTGCATTTTGAGGAATAGACGGTGGGAATTCGATGTTAGGATGCATAATCTGTGCAAGCATCATCCTCAACTCTGCAGCAGCATCCATGTTGGTTCCCGGCCTGCTCTCCCCCAGCCGAGGGGATGCATCCTCGGCTCTGATTTTCAAGGACAAGGGGCTTCCTCTGGAGGAGATAATAAGAGATGCAGATGTGGTTCCGCTCACCTTTCCGATGCTCTGAAGCTGAAACTCTGACGGTCCTCTGGGTTCGGTTTTTCTCAGACTGGAGCGGAGACTATGGCTGCATCTCTGTGGCTCCACACACTACACAATCACACACACTACACAACTACACGATCACAGACAGCTGCAGCAGTACGCAGGCTCCACCCCCCCTCCAACCCAAAAAATACCCCATGGCGACCCGACGTGCGCGTAACCGAGAGGTGGGGGGAGGATGCAGGAGGCGCGCAGAGCAGAGACTGAGGAAATATAAAAGTGCAGAGACAGCAATGTTGGACTGAACTCTGCACCATCACACAACTGAGTGTAATGGAGATATTAAGACCACTTAACAATTAATAAATAACATGCATTGTGAGACCTTGAAGAAACTGTGAAATATCACCTTTCTAAGATTAGCTTTAGAAACCAGTACAATCATTTTGTAATCAATTTTAAAAGACCCTGGGATCCAATGCAATACTACTAATAGATACTAATAAATACTAATACATACTAATAAATACTAATATATACTAATAAATAATAATAAATAATAATAATAATAAAAAAAGGATGCTGAGATTTTCAAAAAAGTAAAATCAGACAGCATATTATTTTTTAAACAATAATTATTTATTTGTCTACGTTTTATGAGATTTCTTTTCATTACAAAATGTTTTTCTAAACTAAATCACAATTCTGAGATATAAAATAACAAATATGATTTTTTTTTCAAGAAAATAAATGTTGTTAAAGAACTGAATTCTGAGATGTTACAAAAATATACATTTATTTTTTTCAGAAAAAATTAATTTCAAGAGAAAAAAATATATTGTTAGATCTGACTTAAAGGTTTTCCTGCTATGTCGAAATACCTCCATGAAACAGGCTTATTTGTTTCAGTAATTCAGAGGCACAACGGAAGAGGATAAGGGCCACACGAGGAAAAAAATCAAAGAATTTGGAGATTTAATATATAAAAATAATAATAATCAGGAGAAAAATAATTCCTGTAAAAAATATTAATTTCTTTCAGCAAAAAAATATTTTCTTTCATTAAATTAAATTATTTGAAATAAAACATAATTTTGTTTCTGAAAAAAAGAGAATTCTGACTTTTTCTCAGAATCCTGAGATTTTCCAAAAAAGGAATAATTTGCTTTTAAGAAAAAAAAGAATTCCGAGAAGAACATCTGAATTCTGAGATAATCAAAAATAAATATTTATCGGAAAATAAAATATGAATTGTGAGATTTTCACAGAAATATTACTTTTTTCCAAAAATAAAAAATTCTAAAGAAGTACAGCATTCTGACTTTTTTCTCGGAGTTCTGAGATTTTCAAAAAATATATGTATCTTTTTAAAAAAGAGATTTTGAGGGGAAAAAAAATGTATCTGAGAAAATGTTATTTTAGTTTAGTCAGTCACACATCCCAAACATTTGTTCTTATATATGGCTCTCATTTTCTCCCGTACACTTGCATGCAAATCCATCAATCCTACAAATAACAGCAGCTGACCCATAGCTCCGTGACGTCACTACCTTAAAAACCCTGAACATATCAAGAAACAGAGTTTTTGGTCATTTTCCTAAGGTTTTCTTTTTTTTTTTAAGTCAGAATTCTGAGATTTTCAACAGAGAAAATATAGTTTTTTCCAGCCGAAATGTCTCTAACATTCCTATGTACTGCTGTGTGTAGATAATATTAATGTATGTAGCACTATTCCCAAGATAGGAGTGTTATTTAATAAAAAATATACACAGTTTTATCGCAGTTCGGTGGAACCGCTGCACTGACCATAACTGTTCCTCGGCAACCGTGACGTCACTCTCTTTACCAATCGCAGAGCTCGCCGGACTGCCGCTCCTCTCGCGAGATTATCACATTAGCTTGGTTAGTTAGCTAGCCGTGAAAAAACAGATTGCCTGGTTTCCCCGGCTATATTTTTACACTTTATTCTTCTTAAAAGGCACTAGGAGGACTCTGCGCGTTTCTGCTGGGATTGTGTTTGAATATCGCCCGTAGGAAAGTATCATCTCCGTGTGTTTGTACGGTGAGTTGGGAAAACGCGATGCTAAGTCACGTTAGCATCGGAGGAAACTGGTTTGTTTTGGAACCTCTTAATTATTATTTTAAAAGCCAATTTACTGCAAATATTTCGTCTTTTTTATTTCCCTATTAATGTGGTGTTTTTATCATTATCACATGTTGATATTGTGTATCTGTATTTGTCTGTAAGGCTGTTGTTAGTGCAGATACAAGCTGTGACCGAGCTGTGTCGGGCTTCGTTTGTTTTGATTTTGTTTCCTCTTTCCAGCAGCATGTACATATTTATACATATTTATTTTATTATCTTGTGTGCTTATTTTTACTTCACGTCTCTTTGTGCATATACATCTTATTTAATATATATTTTCTTTCATTCTAATCTCTAATTAAGTTACTGTTACCAAATCAGGTATTTAAGTTGAATAATAAAGCATTTATGATTCAGATTTTAGTGCAGCAGAGGTGAAAACTAAGTTCATTTACTCAAGTACTGTGCCTCGGAACACATTTTGAGATACTTTTACTTTATTTGAGGATTTACATTGTATGCTACTTTGTACTTCTACTCCACTACAGTTCAGAGGTACATGCTGTACTTTTCCTCCACTCCATGTATGTAATAACTTTAGTTACTTTACAGATGTGGATGAATGATGTGAAATATAATCAAGTGTTAAATCAGACTTTAGTTCCACCTGGAGTAAATCCACCAGCTACCCTGCAGTATACAAAGTCATTCAAACTAGCTGCACCTTTACCAGCTTTGAGAACACTTTCATGATCAATCATTATAAAACATATCATATCTATTATTCTGAAATGGACCAATCTGCACAATGACTACTTTTACTGTCACTACTTTCACTATATTTTGATGATAATACTTTTCTACTTTCACTTGAGGAACATTTTGAATGCAGGACTTTTACTGTAACAGAGTATTCCTACACTCTGGTACTTCTACTTTTACTCAAGTACAAGATCTGAGTACTTCTACTTTTACTCAAGTACAAGATCTGAGTACTTCTACTTTTACTCAAGTACAAGATCTGAGTGCTTCTACTTTTACTCAAGTACAAGATCTGAGTACTTCTACTTTTACTCAAGTACAAGATTTGAGTACTTATACTTATACTCTAGAACAA
>NW_011334814.1:0-2729 GCF_000735185.1 Notothenia coriiceps
ATATATATATATTAGACCTAAAACAAATCAAAAAAGAAATAGAAGAAACAGTTTGCACGAACAGAGTAGAATGAAATAGTGCAAGACCAATGTGCAAGAAATGCAGATCAAATAAATCCAGTAATGTAAATAATGCAGAGAATGTTGTAAGTGACCAAGTGAATTCAGGAGTCTATACACATGTACCGGTATATAGAATCAAATAAACAAGAACAGGATGTCAGATGAAATAGTGTACAGTGAAATGACATACTGTTTGTTGTAGTAATAAATCAATTGTAAGATGCAAACAGATGAATGCTAGTTCAGGACCTTCCTTTACAGAGCTCATGTGTTTAGCAATTGCCTTAAAAATAGCCTTTGGGATCAAAACATGTTCCAACATGACTGCTTTCTACAACGTAATATAAGGACACTTTAACTTCTGATCTAATCCCAATCTAACGTGTCGAATACTTACCCATTCAGGTTCCCTTTTTCCTCACCATGGCACGTTTGAGGTGATCAAGAACACAGATATTGATCTGGACAAAAAGACCCCGGAGGACTACTGCCCCCTAGATGTGCAGATCCCCAGTGATTTAGAGGGATCTGCTTATATCAAGGTACAAATCAAAACCATAACTAAATGTTTTTCTATGAGTGGTAACAAGGAAACATCTGTGTTGACTTAACACACGGTGATTAGCATCTGGAGTTCATTGATAACACATTTCTCACTCACCTCTGCATTATTGTATCAAATGCATGAGAGGAAAAAAAACAGGGAAACTAATGGATTCCCCTGAAGCAGCTGGGAAGTGGGGACATTGGAGTTGGTTATGCAGAGCGGTTTGGTGGATGTCCTGTGCCGTCCGCCCTTTGGATTAGTTTTTTTTTACGTGTCATGTGTTTCAGAATTGTAGTTGTAAAAGTGCTGTTTATGTCTTCAGGTGTCCATCCAGAAACAGTCTCCAGATATCGGTGACCTGGGGACGGTCAGCCTGTTCAGGAGACTTCCAAAGACCAAAGCAGGTACGGTTCAATTCCCAACCAGAGATGTTCAATGATTACAAGTGTTACATGTTTAATAAGTTGAGTCTCTGCCTCTAGGTCAGGGGTCTCCAACCTTTCTTAGGAGGAGAGCTACTTTCAAAAAATAAAACAAGTCGGGGGCTACTTTTACTCTTTTTTTTTTATTTTTTTTATATATTTAGGACATTTGAACATTATTATATGCTTACCTTTAACCTTTGTGTGCTGTTTGGGTCTGTGGGACCCCTTTTCAGTGTTTACTAAAATAACATGTATTCAATTTAATTATTTGAACCTGCTTTATTTGGGGGTGGACCTCACCTCCTCTAGGGGGGTCCTCACCTCCTCTAGGGGGGTCCGGGATTTTTTTTTTAAATGTTGAAGTGAAATGCATCAATCCGGTGCACTTTGAGCACAAAATGAATCTATGGATACAGCTCTCAACACTCAGATGAAAGGGAGCTGTATACTTTTCAATGATCCAAACATCTTTAGAATATGATCGAAAAGTGCGGGGGACATATCCCCCCTGTCCCCAGTGGAAATTACGCCATGCGTAAGTGTGCATCTAGACCAGGTGAGGACACTACCTATTGACTCAGCAATCACTGTAAGTTATATTCTTGTTTAAATAGACTTCTCTGTTTCATTTATTCTACTCTGTATAATTGTTCTGTAGTTATTGTAGCTAAAATGGCGATTTCTGAGAGATTTTAAATCTCAGATCTGCTCAACTGAACCTGTTACACAGGTCTCAGTGGGTCACGCGCCTCAACCCTGCATTACAATAGGCAGGAACACTCTGCTGTCGCCCATCAGCTGAAAATAGTTAACTAATTAGAGGGGCGTGGCACCACAGCTGTGAGAACTCAGCAATCAGGTGTCCATCTTAGGTAGCTCTTTCCTGGAGCTTCAGCGTCAGACAGACAAAGACTGACAAAGACATTGGAGTCCTGCGGGAATCACGAGGGAGGCAAAAAGGAGGCAAATCCTTCTTTGATTGAGCTAAGTATCGCTGGTGTTTTATTTCATTTGGTTTTCTAGCCCCTCATGCTATAATCATGTGTATTTTCTCCATTCCTGTTCATGTATCTTCTCGCAATTATCACTGGCCCCGTGTATCTCCTAATCGATATAACCGGCCTGCTCTCGTCTATCCCACATGCTCCACTGAGATCCAACATCTCGTTTCAGGGGGCCTGTGGAACTGCCAGTCAGCTGTTCCTAAGGCTGACTTCATCTCTGGCTACGCTTCCCTGCAGTCTCTGGATTTCCTTGCTCTCACTGAGACCTGGATTACTCCATCCAACACATCCACTCCAGCAGCTCTCTCCACAGCATATTCCTTCACCCACACACCCAGACACACTGGCGTGGCACTGGTCTCCTGCTCTCTCCCAAATGGAGCTTTTCCCTCTTCAAGCTACCTAACTTCACTCCTTCCACCTTTGTATCCCATGCCGTCACATTAACCCATCCTATACAATTTACCATTGTTGTTCTCTAGGCGCCTTGGGGGACTTCTTCGAGGAATTAGATAATCTCCTCTCACACATCCCTGAAACTGGCCCTCCCGCTGTACTTCTCGGAGACTTCAACCTCCAGACAGGGAAGATAGCTGAACTAACATCTCTTTTAACCACCTTCGCTTTCTCACTGTCTCCATCCCCACCAACTCATAACGCTGGCAATGTCCTTGATCTCATATTCTCAAG
>NW_011334815.1:0-9461 GCF_000735185.1 Notothenia coriiceps
TTTGTCCTCATTAATTGAATCAAAAAGATTCCACAACAACAATAACCAAAATGTAATCCATGTGAGATTCATTACATTCTGTTTTAGTGGCTTTTTAAAAGAAAATCTAGTTGTTGTAATCCCCCAAAGGTTTTGCATAAATACAACTAGATCTAACTTAGCATCCCCAGTTAGCCATTATAATAGTTTCTGCATCTATCAAACCTTAGCGCTGAAAGCACGATGAAGAACTAATCTGGCTGCTCAGTTTTGTTCTATTTGAAGTTGCATCTAACCAAATGGCTGGCAGTGCTCCAGATGTGTTGTGCTGCATTGTGTCTGGGTGAATAATTTTCCCGCACACGAACACAGGCGATTGAAATGTAAACAGAACAGACAAACGGTCCATTCACTCTGCCCGAGGGCCAAGCAGTGGTTAAACTCTGACCTCTGTACAGCACCATGAAGATGAACCGACCCTCATCTCCCTGGTGTTCAGTAGTGTGTGTGTGTGTGTGTGTGTGTGTGTGTGTGTGTGTGTGTGTGTGTGTGTGTGTGTGTGTGTGTGTGTGTGTGTGTGTGTGTGTGTGTGTGTGTGTGTGTAAAATTCACCCTGATTTTCTCCAGCTCCCCTCGGTTGGCCGTCTGTTGTTTCTCCAGTCGTTCACTCAGCTGGGAGCAGATCTATATGAAACAGACACATTGTTCAGCCTGCCATCAACATGATCAACATTTCAGCTGAAGCCCTTTGAATTTCTACTGAGCCGTTCAACATGACACTCGATCAGTGAAACAGCACTGTAACGGCCCGTCCACACTACAGCTTCAAAAACGGTTTCCAACGCGTCTGCCCATTCACTTTGAATGGGGTGACGTCACGTTGCCTCGCTTTTCGCCGAACTGAATTGTGGGTAGCAGAGCGGAGCTTTCCTGGCGTTTCAGGCTGCAAAAGTTGAGCAATGTTCAACTTTTGAAGCTTCTGAAGCTTTCGGTGGAAGCGTCAGCCAATCAAATCATATGCCAGTACAAGCTCTAGCCAATCAAACCGCTGCTTGTGTGTCAGGGGCGGGAGATTCATGTGATTGGTTGTTGGTCGAGCTTCAGACACGCCCGCCGGCAAGCTTTTTTTTGAAGCTGTAGTGTGGACGGGCCCGTAAGGCATTTGTATCTTGTGCTGTGTTAAATAAACACAAAAACATCATAAAAATACAGAAGATTGTTCACACTTTCAGAGTCTTTATCTAATCACTACATATATAACCAAAGAATGACATGAATAGCTATGGATTAGAACTATAGTTCTTCTAAGGTTCGAGGATAAAAGAAAATGTCATAATCATACATTTCTATTACTTAAATATATTAAAATAAATCATAAATATATTATCTGAAGCTAGAATATAATAAGAAAAGGAACTGAATGCGAACCACTTCAAACGGTGAAGTGTATTGTTCCCGTGATATCTGACCTCTCTTGACCGTGCCGTGCACAACCTTGTTACTCTCGTTTGTGTATCTTAGTCTGTAAGGCAGAGACTTCATCCTCTTACTCTTAATTCCATTAGTGTGTCGTAAGGTCGTAAGTGCATCCTTAGTTAAACCCTTTCTCTTTCTCTCCTCCTCCAATACCTATAACCCACAGCTACAAACACACACACCTACACACTAGCTCTCTAGCTTGCCGACAAAGAGGAAGATCGATGTGACATGAGTCATCCTAACGGGAACATGGGGTCATCCCACCTCTCGTCGACAAGACGATCTATCTCTCTATCTGCTCCTGCTTTCTGCATATCTCTCTGCTTCCCTGTGGAACATACTGTATACCTCTCTTCTTCATCCTCCGCCTTTAGGATCAGTCTATACATCTCTGTGTGTGTCTTCAGCCCAGCAGATATCCATCTCCCTCCTCCTACATGTCTTTTTTTATCTTTTCCTGCTGTCTGCTTCATTTGCCCTCAACTAGCATTACGGAGCCCATTTCTCTCCCTTCCCTTCATCGCTGCTGATCACCTCTTGATCTCGCAGCTCTTTCTCTGCCCGCTTCCTTTCTTTTAACTAGTGCTACTCCAAGGCAGGCGGCACATCTTTTTATTTTGAAGATTTTACTTGACGTGCATTCTGTCTTCAATCAGTTTCCTACATGGGAAGATAGGCATTTTCCTGTCTTTAGATATTTTTCTAGTTTGTAGAAGGGCTAATATTTCAGGTCTATGAATGTAAGATCAGATACATGTCAGTCCTCACTGCTGAACACAAGCAAGCTGTCAATTCATAATTTGCTTATTTAAATGTAGGATGGACAGTTGTTGTTTTCTTCATATAAAGCGGGCTCAGTACCCCTGGGCTGATTTAATGTTTTTTCCACAAACAATTTCACTCTTATTTACATGAAGTATTTCCACTCTGCTCCAGGTGTATAATTACCAGCTGGTGTATTTTCAGTCAATAATGCATGCATTCCTATAATTAGCTCTATGCTATTTGAATTGCTTTATAACACTACATGAATTAGGCTTGGAACAAGAGGCGGACAATTAGTTTGCAATTCTCAATAAAACATAATCAGAATATGGTCCATGGTCATAATCCTATTAAACTGTATGAAATCATATGAATATATCGCTAACAAGGCCTCAGAGACACCAGTTTTGGCTCGTGTCCCTGTCCCTGAGAGCATCTCCTCTCCAGCTCTTCAGCAGGGATTACAATACGCCACTCGACACCGTTTTTAGCTCCACCATCAACAGACGTTTTTCTGTCCTGGTGGGCTGGAGGGGCAATTAGCACACAAAGCTTTTTGGATGGGATCCCGCGAAAAGAAAGCTGCCATTCGCAGCCAGTGAAATAGGAAAGACTCTATTTGAAGAATAATTTGAGTTATGTGGGTTGGAAAACAATGTCGGCTATTTTGGGACATTCCTCAACTTGTCAATCCCAGATGATTGAATGCTGCTGTCCTCCTCTGCTCTCTCCTCCACAGACTGTTGTTCATGTTCTCCCCCTCTCCATCTATCACTCCTATATTCCCTGTCACAAAAATAACTGTTTTTGACAAAGCGCCATTTTCACATTGGTGCTGCTCAGTTGCATGCTAGCAGTCTGAAAGGAGCTTTGACCTATAATACACACACAAACACAATTATTAAAGTGTTCAGATCTGCTGTCGAGTCCAACATGCTGCCACTATTTTTAGACTCAGGTGAAGTTAAGGTCTGTTTCTAAATTAGTCCTCAGGCTATTTCTGTCTTCCTCCAAAGGATTGTTGCATAATGTCTGCGCTGATGGTTTTTGATCTGAGTGGTTTTATATTTAAGCATTCGGTGACAGGATGAGATCTGAAAGGATGAAATCATCGTAATAGGAACTCGGAGAGACAGGAACTCAAAATATGCGGGCAGGCTAAGTCATCAGAGACTCTGGGTTCAGCTCAGGGATATTTTGTTAATTTAGAGGTTTCTCCTTCACAAAGTAGATACATGACAGAATATGGATTGCTCTTGTATTGTTTTTAAATATTTATAGCAATGGTAATGGCTTGATCAGAGCTGAGATCTGAGAAGAAAAGCCAAATAAGGGTCGATACGTCGAGAAGAGGTGCTCAAAGGCTGCTCGAACAACCAGAGTTCAGGATGAGGCACTTAACATGAACCGAAACAGACAAAACGACCTAATAATGAACTTTCAAATAAACTTAAATCCAAAGTAATGTAAATGTATAATACAAATAATCTTATGGTGCCACTCACTTGGTGCCCCTTGAGATGTGAGTATGAGTTTTATTTTTATGATAAAAAAATCCATGGCCTACTTAAAATAAGAAAGAATCAGCACATGAAATATCAGAATAAATATTGAACTATATTATTATATACTTTTTCAAGACTCTCCAAATTACTATTAACCCTTAGATGCATAAGTGGGTCTTTTGTGACCGGGTGA
Organism: Notothenia coriiceps; assembly: GCF_000735185.1. Lineage (NCBI taxonomy): Eukaryota > Metazoa > Chordata > Actinopteri > Perciformes > Nototheniidae > Notothenia > Notothenia coriiceps. The sequence goes on from NW_011334815.1 coordinate 3,922, forward strand.
GGTGGTTTTCTTGAAGTATCTTTGTAATTAAAAAATGTTATGATTTCATATTCCAGCTATTCCTCAAAAAACATGTTTTGGATATCATGCCATTCTAATTTAAAATGTACATTTGATACGTTTTAAGAAATTGTAGTTTTTGTAGTACTATCCCAAGCTTCCATAAGTGGGTCTTTTTTGACCCGGTGTCGTGGTTTTCTTTAAGTATATTTATAATTACATTTTTTTTTATCATTTCATATTCCAGCTATTCCTCAAAAAACATGTTTTGGATATCATGCGATTCAAATTTTTTATTTACATTTTAAGAAATTGTAGTTTTTGTATTACTACCCCAAGCTTCAATAAGTGGGTCAAAAAATGACCCGCATACATTTTCTATGGGAAAACGTTTTTTTTCAAAATGTAATTTTTTTTTTTCTAAAATTATAAATGGTGAAAAATTAAATATAAAATATTTCTAACCAAAATATAATACTAAATATTATATAAGTGATTTTTCTTAACCAAAATGGCATAAAAACACATAATATTCTAATACGGGTCCTTTTTGACCCACTTATGGAAGAGTGTAGGGTCCAGTCACTTGTGCATCTAAGGGTTTGGCCTTTTATCATACATACTTTAAAATGTCCCCAAATCTTTACATTTCTAACATGTGGTCGACCAAACTCGCACAGAACAGTGGCGCTCCTCTAATTAAAGATGCAAGTGCATACAAACCAAGGTGAGACAGCAGTAGTAGCTTGTTATTGATGATGAGGTACAGACAAATCATTCTCAAGGTCTGAGGTAGAGTTTGGTCGACCACATGTTAGAAATGTAAAGATTTGGGGACATTTTAAAGTATGTATGATAAAAGGCCAAACCCTTAGATGCACAAGTGACTGGACCCNCATTGTTTGTTTTTCACTTTGTTCTGACATCTTGCTGCGAGAAGAGTAAAGAGGAGAGAGTCTGTGTGACTTACTTTAAATTGTGGGTAAGGGTAGATAACCCCCATAGTTCTGTGACCTGTCAATCATCAAACCGGGGGTCGCATTTCATTATGTGTTCATTTTTATCCGAAGTTATACCCATGGATGTATAAAGAATAGTTCTACCGCAAAGTTATTCTCCGCGGGGACTTCCGGCAACAATCTTGATTCTGATTGGCCAGAAGACTCAAAAAAACATCAGCAAAGATGTTTTATTGAGAAGATGATCACTACGTCACAGAAGTTTTCAAAACCGTTTATGGTCTCCGGTAATTCCAGTCCAACGCCTACTGCATGCACAGCGTTATTTTTTTTCTTTCTTCACTCACCCATCCGCGACCCACCAGTTGAGAACCACTGTATAGATAACCTACGTTTGTAACATATTCAGGCATGCATGAAAACAGTAATGGTGCATCAATGTTGCAGATGTTATCAGATTAGATTAAAATCCAAAGAAAATCTAAACAGATGTCTTTTTCATGTTAAAAATCAGGCACACCGTGTTTATTGTATGGTAGCTATCTCTTTCAGAAAGCCCAATGTAAGGCAGCAGCTCGGCAGTCAAAGGCCTGTTTGAGATGGCCTGTGTTTGCATCTGTAGGCATGACTGTGATTGTAAGTGTGTGTATTTAAATGAGAATCTGTTTTGGGAGAACAGAGAGGTTTCATAACACCTGACATCTGTTCATCAACAACGTGATAATAGTGTGAGCTGATGCAATTGAGTTTTACCTGCGTGGAGAAGCTTGTTTACAGTTCCTTTGATTCTGCTCTTTTTGCAGCTGCTGTATAGTTAACAAGAGATGTTTAGGTGAAGAGACAAGTGTGATTGATTATAGAATGTAATTTATGATTAGAAAGTCAAATGTTATCCTAATCAGACGTGAAACACATATATGCTGTCTTCAAGGAACATCCAGCCCGTGTTTGGTGTTACAGCATCATTTTAAAATGTGTGCTCTAGAAGTTGAACTATTAAAAACCCTTTTGGGAACCGAACAAATCAGTTTGGTGGCATGAGTTACTCTGGATTGTGTTGACAGTGATATCCTAATGTACCAGCTTCTCAGAAAAGAATTACGGTGTCGAATTGGGCCTGTAATCTCTTAATTTATTCCATTGCATCCTATTCAAATGCTGAGCTGAACTAAAGACCATCACAGTCCAACAGAGATTATCAATCTTGTTTACACAAGATGAGAAAGACTCTTCCCTGGCAGCTGCCTTTGGTCCACGAGCCAAAGACTATTGGGCTCATTTATATTCATATTTGTCATCATGTGTTAATAAGTGTTATTCTTCATTTGCGTGTGACATATTTGATGAGTTTAAAACGTTTATTTTTCTGCTTCCACTGCCAAACAGATCAGCCAGAAAAAGCTGAAGAAGTTTGAGAAGGAGTACCACACCTTGAGGGAGCAGCAGGAGCAGCAGGAGGCCCCCATTGAGAGATACGAGGTACACATGAGCAGAACATATTCATCTTTGCTCACTGAAAACTTAAAAATAATTACAATTCTCTATGAAATGAACACAAATTTGATTTAAAGCTGTATCCGCTTTTTGACAAAACATGCAATTCTAACCCTTATACACTTTTATCCTTACTCCTTATTGCAATAACGTAGTTTTCTGAATTTATAATTATATTTGAGTATCTCAAGTATTACATTCGATCTCACACCTCTGGAACAATACTATACTATATGTTGCTACCACATAGTGTTATAACTAAAACTATATTCTGACAGATTTTCCACTAAACAGAATAAATCATTATTTCACTGCAGACCTTGACATTCCTTGTTCGGTAAAGACAAACTACATGGCTCCCAGAAAGCCATTTGTCGTACATGCCATAAGTCATCTCAAGGGTATAGGGCTGGTTGTACACAGGACAAGATCATCAATTACAGTGACTGCACTTGTGCTTTGTTTGCTCATGATAATGCTGGCAGCGAACCATTCACCAAGACCATTTTTTCTAGAATGACAAACAAGATATCTCAAGATGTTTAAATGATTGCCCTTTTATGAAGATACAATCCCCCATTAAGCCACAGCTTGATAAAGTCAGGTTGGTTCAGACATATAGTCATTTTCCTCTGAGCATATTTCAGGATCGCTAATCTGCTCCGTATTCTCCCTGTTTGTTTACATTTGTGTCATTTATCATCATTAATCATTTTATGATGTGTGGCGTCTTTCACATTTGCAACATCTGGTAAGATGAGATCATTATTTGAGTCTTAGTGTTCATTTGATTGAAGGTATGAACACTCCAGATTGTTGTTTAAAGTGGACTTTATCCTGTTAAATCTTATGCTTGTCATCTCTTGTAAAAGATGTTTTTATTCCATCTCCCTGTCGCTGTTAATGATGTACAAGCAGGTTATGCTCTGTTAAACATTACATACAACTCGTGCTGGGTAATCCTGCTCTCACCTGATCACTTACATCCACAGTCTTTATTTTGCTGCATTCAGACAGGAGCTGCTTAAACATTCATTTGCAAATTCTCATGAGTAACTATTGTTCCCCGTCTCTCCACTCTCCTTCCTCTTTCACGTTCCCTTCCTTATTTCCGTTCATATGCTCTTCTGTTTTCGTGTCCCACTTGTTCTCCTCACACACATCTCTCTCTTCCTCCTCCCCTCTTCCTGTTTTTAAATCTCTCTCTCCGTCCAGCGGGAGAACCGCCGTCTGCAAGAAGCTAACATGCGACTGGAGCAGGAGAATGACGACTTGGCGCACGAACTAGTCAGCAGCAAGATAGCCCTGCGGAAAGACCTCGACAACGTAAGCTGAAGACAAAGTGTGTGTGTGTGTGTGTGTGTGTGTGTGTGTGTGTGTGTGTGTGTGTGTGTGTGTGTGTGCGCGTGCGCATGTTCATTTAAGTGTGAGTCGTCCCTTCAAAGAAGCAAGTATGTGTTAAATGTGGCAACAATTGTGGAAAAAACACACATGTACCAACTTAAGAAGAACTTATCGCAAGTGTATCTTATAATGACCTCTTAACATTAGGTGTTTTTGTTGTGTGTGTGTGTGTCAGGCTGAGGAGAAGGCAGACGCACTGAATAAAGAGTTGCTGCTGACCAAACAGAAACTGGTGGACTCTGAGGACGAGAAGAGGCGACTGGAGGAGGAATCTGCCCAGGTTAGAGCCAACAACCGCACATTTGTCTTTCTGTCGCTACCCGTTAGACGTTAGCTGAATATATATTTTTCTGTGAATCTCAAGGGAGCACAAAGGGTTATGAATGCTAGGAAAGCGTCAGCAATATTGCAACACAAATTCTCATGTGAATGGATGAACAGAGTTATTGTGAAAACGGCCTGACTCTCCTGTCCTGGGGTCGAGAGAGACGAGCAGGAAATATGCAATATGGATGTGACAGGATATGACTGAGCAGCCTATTTGTTATGGACAGAGCCAAGAGTCTGCACGTTATTATTATTTATTTATTCAAATACTGGAATGGCTGATATGACAGACTTTTTTGTTGCTATTTCCTCTCTGCCTGTGTTTTCTATCTGTTATACCCTGGCTGAAAAGAACCATATTCTAAACCCTTTCAGGCTTTTTTCCCTACTATCCATACCAAACCTTCAATATCAAAGGATGTTTGTTGTTGATTTTCTTGAATTCAATCTCTCCGAGGTGAAGGACGAACCTGTGTGTTCAATGTAGTCCTCTGAATGTGTGTGTCGTCTTGTGTGTAGGTGTAGCCGTGAATGATTTATTGCTTTCACAGAGTGGTGTGTGTTGAGGTTGTGACTTTGCCCCGAGCTGCACGTCTGCCTATACCTTTCTCTGTCTTCCTCACATGTCACGGCACTGACACGGTCGTGACTCGGCCTCTGTCCTTGTTGTCTGCCCTCCGACCGCCTAACAGGATCCTGTTTGTTTGTTTCCACAGCTGAAGGAGATGTGCAGGCGAGAGCTCGATAAGTCTGAATCGGAGATAAAGAAGAACGGCTCCATCATTGGAGAATATAAGCAGGTTTGTACGATGAATGAATTCTGTACAGAAATCACTTTTAATGCTTCAATTAAGAAGTCTAGCAAAAGGGTAGATTCCTTACAGTTAGCATATCCAGTATTATGAGCCTCTCTGTTTGATTCATATTTCTGTTTCACACTTATACATTTTAGAGAAGTGAAACTGTAAACAGTGGCACGCCCACTCCAGTTTCCTTGAAATGTTTTTGAACACTTTAGATTAACATAATAACTCACCATGCAGTGAACACATGTAATGATATTAGTCTACTGTATGTACCTAAAAGGAGTTACTCAAGTTAGACATGTAAACTGAGAAGAGAAGATGATACAAAGCACATAAACTCATGACATTAAAGAGAGCTAGATATACACAGAAACATATCTTATGCAACATGGATTGTGTTACATCTTTATTATATCTTGAAACTTTTTTGAGTTCATTACTTTACGATAAAATCTAGTTCGTACTCCAGGTTTAAATACAATATGTCATTGTTGTTATTGCATCGAAACGAGAGCTAATATACAACAAGAGTACTTATTACAAATCTACG
>NW_011334816.1:0-7837 GCF_000735185.1 Notothenia coriiceps
CTTCTTATAGACACATGCATTTCCAAACATTTGGTCTACCTATGTTGTAAATGTATTATCTTTTCGATTTACACACGGCATCTATTGCACGTCTGTCCGTCCTGGCAGAGGGATCCCTCCTCTGTTGCTCTCCCTGGGGTTTCTCCCATGTTCCCCTTTAAACTGTGGGGTTTTTTCTGGAAGTTTTTCCTTGTACGATGTTAGGGTCAAAGGACAGAGGGTGTCGTATTGTCATACTGATATTCTGTACACACTGTAAAGACCACTGAGACAAATGTAACATTTGTGATATTGGGCTATATAAATAAACATTGATTGATTGATGAAGAAGAGGGGACACATGTTGATGTAGAAGAGACAGGAAGAAGAGGGGACACATGTTGATGTAGAATAGACATTAAGAAGGTGGGACACATGTTGATGTAGAAGAGACATGAAGAAGAGGGGACACATGTTGATGTAGAAGAGACATGAAGAAGAGGGGAAACATGTTGATGTAGAAGAGACATGAAGAAGAGGGGAAACATGTTGATGTAGAAGAGACATGAAGAAGAGGGGACACATGTTGATGTAGAAGAGACATGAAGAAGAGGGGACACATGTTGATGTAGAAGAGACATGAAAAAGTGGATTTTGCATAATAGGTGACCTTTAAGTTGCGATCTGCCCTTCCTCACCCAAAGCATCAATCTAACCCTGTAAACTTGCACAAACTCTTATTACCATTAAGTATCATTTACAAACTTTTGAGGATTTTAATGTTCTATTGATTAATAGATTTGTGGAGTTTCCCGTCCCACGTGGGACCAAGGCTTTGAAACAAGGCTGTAAATCATCTTCTGTTACAGGCTGCTCATTCACACTTATTTATGCCTGATTCAGCTAAATCAGACAGAGCTGAACTGAATATTATTTATTTATATTAACAAATATCTTAAGTTACATCTTTATCACAACGTACCATATATGCTTTTTTGTTGAGTGTCAAAGTATTTTAAACTCTTTAACCCTGATTTCTCCAACATGGAGCAGATTTGAAATACACACTTTTTTTTTATGAATTAACATTACATATTACCTTTAATTAAAAAGCATAAACACAAGACATCCCATTTACAGAGACAAAACAAAGTGACAAGAAGCTGGAAGTATGTTTCAGTTTATTGCATTGACTAATTAATTCTCAAAAAATACCTGATGGGATGAAAAGCGTCTGCCCTTGCTTCAGAGTGCATTTGTAACACTTGTCCACCTGGTCGGCAAAGAACATCTCGCTGTGATTGGACGACGACCTCCAGCGCTCGTACAGAGACAGGTTGGCAGAGGTGGGCTTGATGAGAAAGAAGATCTTCTCCCCCTGCAAACACAATCACATGTTCTAGCACCATCACTATCGTATGAGAGATAAAGTTTGATGTTTCACAACAGGCGTGACGCTGAGAGTGACAGACCTTCAGGACGTGGTACCAGACGGAGGCGCCACCACACTCGATGTGGAAGTCTGTGTAGCTGTCTTTGACACAGATCAGACAGTATTTTGTGACTTTTGGCTTCCCAAGCAGAGCATCATCAGGCCAGTAGTTTTCTACCCAGGACAACTGACGTACAATGTGTGGACTTTCAACCATAGTATTCATCCTGACGCAGCAAATAAGAAACGAGATGAGTACAAGGACTTTTTCACTTCATTTCAAAAATCACGTCAGGTAAAGAGCATGTTACCTTGTGTCAGAGAACTCCAAGTTGATGACATTCAACACTTTCTTTCTGTTTGTGCTGTAGTAAAAATCTACAAACTCTTTGAGCTTCATCTTGCTGTCGGTCTGTTTGGTGACGTCAACCACGTCCACACCCACATCTGGACCTGAGAAAAAAGGGGACAAAACATGATAAAAGCTGAAGAAAAATTAACCGCTACTGGCTAAACATCTTCTTCTGTCTATGTGTTACACGTGACCACAGAGGCAAGGAAGACACATGTACCTACCCCCATGTAAAACGTTTATTTGATGCAGTATCTTTATTTACTTAATAAAACACAAACAGTTTGAAAGGATCACTTTGAATACAGACTGGGCGGCAGACCTAAGTCCTTGGGTGGGCATTTAATATGTGAGGGCATGCCCCTGGTAAACAAAATTGCTTAACAATTAATCTTGCTGATTCATTACAAGCATATATCTGTATCTAATCGTATGAGCGTCTTGAATGTCACTGAGCTGAAAACAACAGTTAAAGTGCATCTCAGAAACAAAAACGACATATCCCGGAGCATCACCGATATATCTCTGTAAGGGGGTCCGGGAATTCTTTGGACAAACATGCTCTATTTTTTTATATTCTGGCCTCATTTATATGCAGAGAACATACTCAAACATTGAAAAATGTCAATGTGTAACATTACCGCAAACGCATGCGAATTTTGAAGATTAAATATAAATGTTGATGTAAGAATGTTCATGCTCTGCCATAGCTCCTCTTCTGACACGCGCACACACACACACACACACACACACACACACACACACACACACACACACACACACACACACACACACACACACACACACACACACACACACACACACACACACACACACACACACACACACACACACACACTAACTAACCTAACCTACTACTACTACTACTACTACTACTACTACTACTACTACTACTACTACTACTACTACACTACTACTACTACTACTACTACTACTACTACTACTACTACTACTACTACTACTACTACTACTACTACTACTACTACTACACACACACACACACACACACACACACACACACACACACACACACACACACACACACACACACACACACACACACACACACACACACACACACACACACACACCTCAGTTTATTCTGACAGGCTGTTAGGTGACGACTATCTCACACTCACACACGTTTATTTTCACTAAATATGTTACAGACCTCACGTTCTTTTGGTATGCATCCATTGCCCACTCATTGGCAGTTTTACCGCTGATTTCTCCAGGGAGGGCCCAAACTCTACTATTACTGCATTCAATATACAGCAGTAATAGTAGTGATGATAGAATTCATTGAAGTTGTACTGTTGTAGGCTGGTTGTAGTACTAGTACACAAGTAATGCTTGTAGTAATAGCACATGTTGTAGTTGCAATACTACAGTATTTATAGTAACAGTAGTTAAGTCACTAGCTACCAGAAGTTAGCAGAGAGCAGTGCTGCAGTATTTATAGTAACAGTAGTTAAGTCAGTAGCTACCAGAAGTTAGCAGAGAGCAGTGCTGAAGTATTTATAGTAAGAGTAGTTAAGTCATTAGCTAACAGAAGTTAGCAGAGAGCAGTGCTGTAGTAGCTGCTCAGATTCTTACCAACGTAGTTCTCCACATCACTGATGTAGAAGGTGGGGGGGGGCACGCTCAGGCCCAAACCCTCCTTCTTCAGAACCAGGAGGGGCTCGTTGAAGCCCCCGTCCTCAAGGTAATCCATGGTCAGCTGACCGCCGCTCAGCTTCACCACAACATCATCAGCACTGACACACACACACAAAACAATTTTAAAGCAGAATTTGAAAAGTAATTTAATACTGCCCCCTAGTGGGCTTATTGTTAAGTGAGGGATACATTGTGAGATTGACAACTCCTTAGAGTCACTCATGACATTTCAAGAAGCCTAATCAACATTGACAGTTAAATAGAGTGTATTAAATGGGAGATCTGATTCTGATTATATAGAACGTTTCCCACTTCATCTCAAAGGACTCCTCTGTTTGTAGTTCAGTAATGAGACATGAGGACAGCAGTGTGTCATGTCTTTACCTTGGAAAGGTCCTGCTGCGCAGCTCCTTTATGAAAACCTGGCTGCCGTTCTGAACAGCTTTGATATCTGTGCTTTGTCCTGTGTCATGTTTGCTCCAGTTCTTTTTCTTTTTCACTGAAAAACAGAAAAACAAATGACATTCAAGAACAGTAACAATGCAGAATAACACAGCAAGACATGACCTGGGGCCTCATTTATAAACGGCGCGTACGCTCAAAAGATGGCGTACGCCAGTTTCTAAGCAATGTTTGCGATTTATAAAAAACAAACTTGACGGGAACATTTGCGGTCCTCCACGCAAACTATGACCCATACGTATGCGGTACGCAGAAAAACGGGAGACGAGAAACTGCAACATCGTTGGCAGAAGGAAGAATGGAGAGAAATATGTGAAAATAATACCATAAATATAATGTTACCTCTCATGTAGGCTATCAATATTACGAATTAATTCGCAAAAACTGATTGAAGCCAATCTTAAAATGATTAAACAAACGCCTGTTTGAGACTCTTCAGTGCATACAAAAACGTAACTTGGAGAAATAAATATATACAGATATGTTATTGAAAACAACCTCGAATATGTTGTCTTAATGTTATGACATGTATTCTCATAAATGATGCGGTATGCAGAAGGACAGAATTACGTCTAAACTGACGCCATTCTGTATTTCTATAGGTTGTATACGAGAATGGTTTTATATACTATCATGTTTAATCATGTTTTATGCCGTTTGCTAAGACTTGATAAGTCGCTCATAAAACACAGGAGGTATGGAAACTAAGAACACCATATATTTGGTAGATTTGGCAGCTGATATTACACATTTGTTTTATTTAATTGAACTGGTGGATATAGAGTTGCTGCAGTGGAGACGCTGCGCACAGCTGATCGACAGCTGGAACACAAACCACCAAATAAAAAAATAAACATTAATTGACTCCACTCCGCAGGGATCCCCCCTTTCTTACAGTTTCTCATCATGGGGGGGGGTCTCCTGTCCCCGGCACAAACACACTGACACACTGCCTGAGGAAGGTTATGTGTATTTTGTCATTAACTTTTTTCGGACCACTTATTTATTTATTTTGGTGAAGATCCGACCTCCATGCTGCTACTCTGGTTCAAACTGCATCCACCAAACAATGTGATTTATCTCCACCTTCCCAAAAGAACCAAAATCTGACACGGTGTGAAATGTCTTTTTTAGCTGTTCTGTCGTCATTTCCTGCGATCTTCTTCATGCAGTCAGTCAAAATGAATATTAATACGGGGCGTTTCTTTGACTATTTATAGGCAAATATGGACGTTACGTGAAGCCCGAAAAGCTGCGCCGCATTTCAAGTTGATTGTGATTTATAAAGGGAAACCGGCGTAGGACGTGCCGCACGCATCGGAAAATGTCTGTGCGTATTTATTTGCTTTGTCCTACGTAAGCAACCTTCCCACGTGAATCCTACGCAAGGCTTTATAAATGAGGCCCCTGAACACATCATTTTATTTCATATTAAGACCTTTTAATAATGTTTTTCTTAGAAACAGTTTCATTTGGATGGGAACTCTGAGCTAGTTAGCACTACTTGCTACTTACAGGTGGATTTGCCGTGGTTCTTCTCACAGTTTGGACAGTGATATATGTCAATATCTGGAGCGTCATCTTCATCCACCTCAACACAGCTGAAACAGAAGCATGGTTTAAAGGTTAGGAATGTGAGCATAAAGAGCGTTCTGCTGAGCATGTGGACGCTGCTGGGCTCTGAGGTCTCTGCCTGCTGTCATGGTGACAGCATGCATGTTTCAGTTGTAACCATTATTTTAATGATCAAAACATCTCTGGGCTGTGAAAACTGAGTAGCCAATGGGGACACACCCTGAAAGTCCCGCCCACCTGAGAGGTTTGTGTCAGAATCGCAAACAAAACATGACCGAGCCCAAAGAGAGAGCTGCAGCGTAACCGCAGAGCCCCCACAGAGAGCAAACATCTGATTATTGAGAAAAAAGCAAAGGAAACTGCAAACAATAAGAGAGGTTAAAAAAAGAAAAAATACTTAACATGATTACACAAATTATATACTTATACTTTTGAGATAATATTATCTTTGCTTGACTTTAAAAAAAAAAAAAGGTTATCAAACTCTTATTTTGCTTGATACTGAGAAAGACACACACTGCTGGTGGCCTTAAGCACATTATGAAGTCAAACAAAACTCTATTGCTGGACCTGCATTGCAAAGTTTCAAGTTATCAAATTAAAGGCGACCTATTATGCAAAATGCACTTTTTAATGTCTTTTATACATAAATATGTGTCCCCGGTGTGTAAGGAGACTTCACAAAGTTTCAGAAAATACAACCCTCTCTCTTTTCCTCCTTACCCACATCTCTAAAAAAACGGGGGTGCAAACGTGCAGATCCAGTATTTTTCTCCTCTGACATCAATGGCGAAATGTGGCACACGTGATACGTCCCAACCTATCATCTCCGTATACAGTCGTCTAGCTGAATCCCCTCCCCCAGCTGTGTGTCTGTTTATTCAGCAGGATGTCTGCAGGAGGGACTTAGAGTAAAGTTGTTATATATAATACATATAATGGCACTGTTCTAGCGGTAAACACTTAAGAAAGAACATGTCAGATAACATGACGTAGAAAAGATCGATTTTGCCAGTTATGTGCTAAAGTTTTAATTTGAAGTTTTACTTGCTTGTAAGCGCTTTGTGCACCAGAAAAAGCGCTTTATAAATGTAATGTATTATTATTATTATTATTAAAGTAGCCATTAGCCCCGTTAGCCCCTTTTCGCTAAGTGTTGATTTGAAACTCTTTAGACTCTTGGCGTTGGACTGTAAAATGGTTAATATCGTCTGTTAGCTGAGTTTCTTCCCGTTAAGTGGGTATGCATCATTAATAGGTTGTTAATGTTAAGAAGCCTTGAGACGCTGTTTCTAGCAAAATGTTGCGTCTGCCCCTATGGTCTGCCCCGGGAGTCTCACAATAATAAGAGCGCTGTTAGGAGAGATGATGAGTGGCATTCACAGTGGCCAATCAGTGGTACTCAAGCCGGATACGTCACACGGGATGTGGGTTCCCAACCAACCAGAATTGTTTAAAGTAAGGAAGTAGCGTAATTCATATACCGATAGCAGCACCATTTGTCCAGCGGCTTAACGGTATACCGATACCGTCCAATCGGCTACTGGTACTGACTTAGTACCGGTTCTCGATACCCATCCCTAGGTCTCACTAAAACATCTATTAGAAAGCTGCAGTTAATTCAGAACGCCGCTGCTCGAGTCTTCACTAACACTAAGAAAGTGGATCTCATCACTCCTGTTCTGAAGTCTTTACACTGGCTTCCTGTGTGTCAAAGAATAGATTTCAAAAATATTGTTGCTGGTTTATAAAGCACTAAATGGTTTAGGCCCAAAATACATTTCTGACCTACTGCTAAATTATGAACCATCCAGAACTCTTAGGTCTTCAGGGACGGGTCAGCTTTCTGTCCCCAGAGTCAGAACTAAACATGGTAAAGCAGCGTTAAGTTATTATGCTCCAAATATCTGGAACAAACTCCCAGAAACCTGCAGGTCCACTACAACTCTGACTACTTTTAAATCCAGGCTGAAGGCTTTTCTTTTTGCCGCTGCTTTTAATTGAACTATTCACATCTTAAACTGCACTGTAACTTTTATTCACATATTTTTTCTTTTAATGTTTATTTTATTATCTGTGCTTTTTAATGATTGTTTTTAAATGCCATTTTTGTAATGTCTTTCATTTTTTGTAAAGCACTTTGAATTGCCTTGTGTTGAAAAGTGCTATATAAATAAACTTGCCTTGCAAGTTGATTGATTACAATTGATTTGTTGATGGGAATTAATGTGAATAAATTAACTCTAGGTTAACGGTACTCTTGCTATCACTACTCACCGACACTATACACCTTGTCCCTCATGCTAGCCCTGACAACACCGGTAAGCACACCTTCATCTAGGCTGCACTGTTACGTG
>NW_011334817.1:0-4537 GCF_000735185.1 Notothenia coriiceps
CCCCCCCCCCACCAAGTATATTTCAAATCTGTGGGAAACACTGATACATACTGATATGAAGCTGACAATTAGCAGAATAGAGCCCCTTTAACGTAATGTTTTTTAGTCACGTTCGCATTAAAGAAAGTAAGAAATGCAGTACTGTGCAGTACTGTCCACAACAGAGTAGTACAGTGTGTAATAGTGTACATTCCTTTAACATGTAGCACAGTATTGTATAATACAGTAAGTAACGTATACAGTGTTCATTCTTCTTAACCTCACTATCTACCTTCCTCACCCTGTTTCCACCCTCCTCCCCCCTACTGTCCCTAGGTATCCACCCTTTTCACCCTTAGTTTCATCTTTACCCTGACTGTCTTCACTCCTGTCCCTCACTTTCTACCCTCCTCACCCTCACTGTCTATCCTCTGTCCACCCACATCACCCAATCTGTCTGCCCTCCACACACCACTGTGTACCTTCCTCAGCCTCACTGTGCACCTCACACATAGTGCTTCTCAACCTCACTGCACCCCTCCTCACCCTCAGTGTATTCCTCGCCCTGCTCCCCGCCACTCACCCCTGCAGTGGGAGCTTCCAGTCAGCAGCAACAGCAGCCAGCAGACCTCCAGCAGCATCATCATCTTCTTCTTCCTCCTCTTCTTCTTCTTCTTCTTCTTCTTCTTCTTTTAAATGTCACCGGGAAGCTCTGTCTTCCTCCTTCCTAGTCCTCAGCTTCTGCTTCTTCTTCTTGTTATAATTATTAATATTGTATTTCACCCTGTTTTCTTCCAGTCGTTTCCCCCCGCAGAGCCTCATGCTAAACACCCCGGAGTGCTTTTCTTCCTCCGCCGGTCCATTAAGCTAACACTAGGATTTTAAATGTCTCGCTCCCGCCGGTCTTTGAGTTGTTTAACCCGTACTTTAACACACAGAGTGTGAGTCTCAATGTTTCCTCAGTGAAGCCGACAAGACTGTTTCGATAAAGTATGTCCTCACCGTGTGGAGCACATATTTCACTAGACTGGAATCTCAAACAAGTTAACGGAAATATTCACCACTTCCTTTGACGTACTTCAAAATAAGAGTCTCAATAAAATAACAACAATGTACTGACAAAACTAAGAGTCTGAACAGTGTTGGAAGAATCACTCAGATCCTTTGCTTGAGTAAAAGTACAATTATTATTGTCTTAACATACCCCATCAGAAGTAAAGTCCTGATTTAAAAAAAAAGTACAAAAGTATAAGCATTAAAATATACTTTAAGTACTAATTTTGCAGCTAAATGTACTTCAAATATCAAAAGCATAAGTGGATCTTTTTACAGTATCATATTATTATGTTTATTATGTTATCCTGTTTTCAATACATTTAAGAGCATTTCAGTATAGAATCTTGTCAATGTGGACCACAAAGATACTTGAAATACTGTGTAGAATAATAGATACTGATTATTTTGGATGTTAAAAAAAATAGCACAAGGCAAAACAAATTCAGGAAACTGTAGTTATTAAAAGTGTAAAAATGCCCCATGTGACTATTATAATATAAATAAATATTTTTATGATTTGAGGATTAACTTCTCAATTAACTGATTGACCATTTGTTTTCTAAAAAGTCAAAATAATTAGCATGCATTCACAATTACTGATCGAGTCCAACCAACCATTTGTACATTCACATTGTTACTTATGCATAATAATATTTTATGATTTTTGTATGTTTTGCATGCAGAAACCTTGATTTGTAAAGTAACAAGAGCTGTCAAATAAATTAACTGCAGATGTAAAAAGTTGCATTAAAAACTCAAGTAATGTACAAGTGCCTTTAATGTCTTCTGAAGTGTTTAGAGTAAACTGTATAATGGCTATAAAACTGTATTAACAAAATGAATATAATAATTTTTTTAGTTTTAGGTGAGTTTTTCTTTAGAATCTTCCTCTGCATGTTCTACCAAATAACACATTATCAATTATATTTATAAGGGCAACCGACAAAAATATATGTACCAACAATAATAATAATAACAATAGTCATACAAATGCATAATAATAATAACTAGTTTATAACACAGGAACTTTTCTTTTTGCCATAATAGTATTGTCAGAGCTTTTATTTTGAAGCCAAACTAATTACACCAGAAGTTATTGGCTCTTTGTTTTTACTCACGTAGCAAAAGTAATCTCCAGCTGGTGTATAAACGAATTGAGGGGGGGAAAGCTCATACTGCGCATGCGTCATTCATCGGGCTGTGCAGTGTAGCAATCCGAGCGCCCCCTTGTTCACATCATAACTTTATTGTGATGATCAAAATGAAGGTGAAACTGTTCTGTTCAAAGGTCGACCTTGGCTTCACCCAAACAAAACCGGGAGGTCCCAACACTTTGATCAAACGCACCTAAAACCTTTCGAGCCATCAGCCAATCAAAGAGAAGAGTCAGTTATTTATTAAATTGAATATATATTTTCAAAGGGTGTATGGTTTGAACAATACATTCACACCAATGTGAATATGCTTTTGGCAGAATATGACATATTGAAAAATGTGCTACGAAAAACAACAGTTTGAATGTTTGAAGATAAATGAAGTTTCTCTAACATTGAATGAAGATACTGTTTTTACAGAAGTGTTTTAATTAGGGAGATTTTAGTGAAAATACACAGTTGTAAGAAGTGAGCATTAGATGGTTATAAACTTCAAGTATACTGCACTTGATGAGAGTTCATAACTGGATGTTTTATTATAAATTAGTTTCTTTGTTGTTGATTGCAGTACTTATTCACTTAAGCACCAAATATGTTGTACATATTTTTGTTAATAGTCAAATTGTATTTTCTTTGTTCTTTTCTAATCATTTATTTTTATTTTCACCTACAATGTTTAAAATATCAAACAATATACCAAAGCAAATTCATTTTGTGAAAATCTACTTCGCAATAAACTCCATCCATCCATCTTCTCCTGCTTATCCGTGGTCGGGTCGCGGAGGTAGCAGTTCCAGCAGAGAGCCCCAAACTTTCTTTTCCCTGGCCACATCAACCAGCTCTGACTGGGGGATCCCAAGGCGCCCCCAGGTCAGCGAAGAGATATAATCCCTCCACCTGGTCCTAGGTCTACCCCTTGGTCTCTTCCCAGCTGGACGTGCCTGGAACACCTCCCTAGGGAGGCGCCCAGGTGGCATCCTAACTAGGTGCCCAAACCACCTATAAACTACCAATAAACCACCAATAAACTGTACAACAATAAAAAATAACATTACCATAAATTCAATTAGACATCCAATTTTTTCTTTAATAACTCTTGATCCATTATTTATACATTTATTTATGCCATAGAACAAGGAAAATATTTGAATGTGTCAAACAAGGTGCTTTTCAATAAATGCTATCCTGAACCCAGCGGGGAAACCAAATCAATAACTCAAAGTTAAAATATAATAATTTGTACTTGATTTTCTCTTTGTAGTTGCCTTGGGACAATTCGCACAACAAAACCAACAATGTGTCACACAACTGTCTATTCCAACAGTATAATTTAAGGTTCGGGTTTATTTTGTACGTATCAGGATTGTTTTCTTAACTTCTCTGGCTCATCTGCCGGTACAGTTGGATGGTCATGAGCTGAACTTCAGGATCTCCAGGTTGGATGTCGATAGCTCTGAGGAAGCAGCTCAATGCGTCGTCAGGCTTGCCTTTGCTCTGGTACTCCTTCCCTCTCCTGACCAGGGCTTCAAAGCTCTCCTCCTCGGACAGGATGCCTTTACAGCTCAATTTGATTCCATCAGCCGTGCACTGATCCATTTGTTCGTCGGTGGCTAGCTCGGGCTCGCTGGTCGACTCCTCCATGTTGCTGGTCATTTCCTGTTCGGACTCCTCAACGTCATCTACTGACTCTGAGTACTCCTCATCATCCTCCTCCTCCTCTCCTTGTACATCTGCCTCTTCTTCCACATCCTCCTCGCTCTCTGTGTCAAGGGTCTCCTCCACCTGAAGCGCATCATGAGTCGAACCAGTGAGGTCCTCTTCTGCTTCTTCAGAATGCCTTTCTGAAACATCATCTTCTTCCTCCTCCTCACTGGTAATTTCTTGGTTGTCTTTGATTTTCTCCATATCTTCGACGATGGATAGAATGAGGGATCGGCGTGAGGCCACGGAGGTGTTGCCTCCGACACTCTTTCTTGACCGAAGAGGAGTGCGGACAGATGACACCAATTTAGGTGTGGAGGCGCCAGGAACCTGAAAGGAATTGTGCAGGTGACTCCTGTCATCAACATCATCTTGATCACTGTCATAAATTACTGCCGCTCTTTTTTTCTTCTTAGTCACAATGGAGTTATCCATTGAATAGTCTATTACAGAGCTGTTGCCGTTGAGGCTTCGGTTGACTGCTTTATGTTGTTTCTCAGAAAGAGATTTATTTATGTTAAAGCTCCCCTCCATCTGCAGCTGTGACAGCAGCTTCCTCTCCTCTTCTTCAGTTTCCAGATTATCCAGTTCATCGTGGTCTGAGAGCATGTCACTATCTTCAAGCTGTAAATGGAAGTTGCCTCCAA
>NW_011334818.1:0-9797 GCF_000735185.1 Notothenia coriiceps
GGGGGGGGGGGGGTGGACACGTTCGAATGCGGTTTTGGATAGTGTGCCGTGGTTCCATCCCATTTCAAAGCGCTGTTTGACGCTCGACGTAACCTTGGCGCACACTCACACATCCAATCACAGAGCTTGAGGGCTAATAGCGGGGTTTGTCAAGCAAAGCGGAGAGAATACTTACTTCCGGGTGTAAAATTCTCTAGAGCAACTACTATGAGCTGCTCCAACCCTCGGTCCTGACGGACTCCAAAAGTCCGACATTATACAATCAAAGAAATACATAAACACAAGGATAATTATGTGTTATTGTTGAGTAAATAACAGTGCGTGGTTTAGAAAATAATACAAAATTAGAAGGAAAAAACGATGAAACAATACAGATTTCAGTATTCGGAGCCCCTACTCTCCCCATAACTGACGGCAACAAAAGTCCTACATTATACAATTAAAATAAAGAAGTAAAAACAATAAGTGTGGCTTGATATTGAGTGAGAAAAAGGTTGATAAACGCTGTGAGAATGGGTCTGCGGAGAGCATTTCTCCGCGATTCAAACTCGTCTATTACCAACGTTCAGGGAGCTCTATGCAGGTCAATGGGACGCCCTGATAGTTGAAAATCTACGCTAAAGGGCCCCCCACTGCGTTTGATAGTGACGCCAAGGGATCATGACATAACGTCACTATAGTACGAGTTGGGAGTGAGAATGTGTTGGATGAGTCCATTTAAGAGGTGCATTTCATCCTTACAAGAATTTAGAAAAATACTCTGTTATAAGTAAAAGCAATCCGAATATTATTTAAGTAAAAGTACTAGTACAATTATTGGCATCAAAATGATCAACAGTAAAAGTTCTCCTTAACTTTCCCAATTTAAAGAATAATATATTATTCAAAATAGTACTTAACTACCATCTCTGGGTAAATGTACTTAGTTACATTCCAAAACACATTTTTTAGGTTCACAAGATGATTAGCCTGTTCCCAAAGCTAGAGAATTTAGGGAATTTTAGGCCATAAAATGTTACAATTCAAGCAAACTTGAATATATGAATACTCTTTTGCATAGACTCAGAGATGAAGGTAGTTTTGTGGTTTTTATAAGGATTTGAATCACCTAATATGCAAACCTCTCGAGACCCAAAACTTATTTTTATCCCAGTCATACACAAAAGTAAAACCCTGCTGAATATACTATGGAAATAATAAAATAAATCTTGATATTGCCTCCCCTAGCTGTGAGTATTTCTTGGAAATTAAAATAGTCTTCTATCAGTCAATATCGTACTTTGGCATGAAAGTGTAATCCTTAACTATAGGAGTCAAATGTTAAAACATTTAATCAAAAAGTTCCATTTGATAGCTTTAGTTTAGGTCGCTTCCAACAGACCACAACAATTAGTTGATAGGACCTTTGAGCATAACATTATTGTGTTAAACCTCAGAAAAAAGGTTTGCTTTTTCATTGAGATTTCATGACATGTCACAGAGTGCCAACAACTGAGCCACTGTGGTGCTTTAAATGCACATCTAGACAAATCCATAGATGGAAACATGAACTTACATTATTCATGCTAATTAGAAAACACTTCACAATTGAACAATCTGGGCTATTAATGAATGAAGAAAGTACATCTGATCCCGCCTGTTCACGTTCTGGGAGATGACTACGTATAGAAAGAATGTTGATTAGCATGGGAACGTGTTCTCTAATGGGCCGTCCATGAACACACTGCTATGAGTCAGGCCAGGGCAGGACAAAGGGTTCTCTTTCAGGATTGGTCCAAATCTCAATGTGTCTCAAAGACACTGCGGCATTTATGGGAAATGTCTGTGGCATTTCACACAGCGAAGACTTGACGTGACAATACAGACATCATTTCTCAAACATCATTGCTTTGGAGAGGTTATAGAAAAAAGGGAATGTTGGGCGATTTCACCCATTCTTTTCTTGTAAGATTGCCGATCGCTACCTATCGTATGCTAGTTAATTAAAACAAAAATGTCTAAAACAATTTGTATTAAATAGGAAATACAATTTCTGCAAGTATACCTGGTACATTGGCTGTGGACAGGTGAAATCAGAGCTGTTAGACACTGTCAAGACTGATGATGGAGAAGATACACCAGCATTAGAACCATACTTGTAAAACTACAGTCAAATATGAAATTATTGTTATTATTGACGAGAACGAGGGTATACATAATCAAATTTAAAACTGTACCTTTTCATCTGCCATATTCAATCTCTCTCTTTCATTCAAAGCACCAATTCCTTGACAACACCTGCATATTTATGACCATTTCACCATAAGGACCACAGGTATTCATCCTAAAACTGTTAGGCATGGATATTTTTAAGTTGTTGAGCTAAATGTAATCCCAGAGGCTCAAAACCGTCCCTCTCCAACGTCTCCAAAACATTTTCAGGTGCTCTGGGCAGTGTCCATGAACCCCATGGTATGTGGGTCAAAGTTGACTCTGAGTCACGTTTGATGAAGTTCGTGAGTCACATACTAACACTTTGGCTTATATACCTGGGCTAATGGCACATTTCCACTGCAGCGGGGTAGCCCCGTTTAAGCGTCCCTAAGCGTCCTCGCTCAGGCCTCGGGCTGTCTCGCTGGCCGTCCGAGGCCATGGCGCATTTCCATTACAGTTTAGGTCCTGGGGTAGCAACGCAGTGTAGGCGGGGCAATTGGCTTTTTTTTGGCTAATGAGATGTAGGAACGTCGTCACCTCCTCGGTCGACCACGGTGTGCTTTTCTTTGACGTTGCCATTTTTGTTGTTCCTCCGTTTACAAAAATGCTGTGTATAAAAATGCTGCAAGCTTGCTTCTAGATATATATGCGACGCTAGGGATGATCTCGCGCGCGATCTTGTGACGATTCTCTCTGACCAATCAGCAGTCGAGAGTGTTGACGTCACTAGTTCAGCCCTGGTTCTGGCCTGATAGAACCACGATTTTATGGGGCCGGAAAAAGAGTGAAAAAGTACCTGCTAGCCGGTGCTACGCTATATGGAAAGGCCACCAAAAACTGGCCTGGCCGCTTGAGGACGATTAAGGACGCTTAAACGGGGCTACCCGCTGCAGTGGAAATGCGCCATAAGTGTCAGGTAAGGTCAGGATCTGGGTGAAAACACAGTTTCAGGTGTCTAAATGAGAAAATATAAAGCAAAACGTTACCAACTGTTCTGATTGGCTGATGCACTGCTCCACTAACTTACAATAGACCTGTGTGTATGCTTTTACTCAGGTGTCAGTGAAGACAAGCTGTGCTCAGTGGATCTGTATGTGTGTGGCTCAGTAAATGGGGGTCGGCCGTAAATCTCACACACACACACACACACACACACACACACACACACACACACACACACACACACACACACACACACACACACACACACACACACACACACACACACACACACAGACAGACAGACAGACAGACAGACAGACAGACAGACAGACAGGAATTCCTTCAGTTAGCCAGGCCCCCATGACTCAGTGAGTGAGTCAGGACACATACATGGGGAAAGAAAAGTGTGCTAACAAACGTGGTCCTCCAACACTGACAGTCATTCATTTCTTTATATTCATATTGCAATGCATAACAAGGACCTGCATGTGTGAATCTAAATGGGTAAAGAGACAGTCAGGTACAGTAGATGATATTTGCGATATGGGTCTAACTATGTTCGCTAAATAAAGTACATTACAACGAGCCACACTGCAGTTATGGGTTATGTGTTCCTTAATTACATACATACTGCTGCCAAAAATACTGACTAGAGTACCAAACATAGATAAATCCTTTGCTGAAAAATATTCTCTAAAAAAAGCACTTCCTCCTGATTGTAAAATCTACAAAAAAACTACAGTGACCAGATCTTTCTGGGTGAAAGGAGGTGCTGCAGCACAGGCAGTATGAGAACAATAAAGAGCTGTTTGAACATTAAAGCATGGAGACATGTCACAGTAGAGGAGCTAAATACAAATATGTACTGTACCTGAAAATGAGAAGAATACTGTACTACTATACTGTGAGACCCTTTAGACCGGTATCTGTGTAATATCCGGTGTGAGGCTATTCCTCAAAGCAAGGTATCAAGCTAGTAGTTTGTCTAGCTACTATAATTGTTTACATTTTTGAAAGTCATCCGCGATATCAGAACAATATCTCTGCCATCAACAACAACAACCGACAGACAGGAAGCAGTGTTTACCTTACAACAAGATTACAATATTCCATATCATACACCATATGATTTCATCAACAGCAGAGACCACCTCAGACAGTCAGTCCCATCACCAAAACAATGTTTATGTATAACAAGTCTGTAGAATACTGTTTGTGGCTGTAGCACCACCGTTTATATTATAGAATGATATTTTGACATTTCTACAAATCCTTATCTGATAGTTATGGTAGAAGTTATTTGACGTAAAAATGTTAATCTAGTCCATTAAAGCAGAACTTAACTGTTGATGTGAGAATACTTTAGCTGTTAAGGTCCTGAAATGTTCAAATGTTCTCAACGCCATATAACACCTTTTCTTTACCAAAACTCAAAATAAGTCATATTTTTTATCTGCTCCTTTTCATTTCAGAGTTGATTTCAGAGGCTTCAAATAAAACTATACTAATTACCAGCTTTATTGGGTTTACATTTAAGCCAATTATTTCCCTCCTAAATTCAAAGATAACATTACGTCTGAATAAAGAGTGAGAATAAGCCGACAGAACATGGCAGCGCTGTGCAGTCAATGGGAAAGCTCTGAACAACACTGAGTCTTATTTTATATTAATTACACACTCATTACTGGCGTGTAATTACTCGTTTCACACACAGTGCTCTGGTCCACAGTATTTCACTGTCTGACACATTCCTGACTGTGTAGTTACCCCAAACACACACACACACACACACACACACACACACACACACACACACACACACACACACACACACACACACACACACACACACGTACTCCCGGCCGAGAGCCAACAAAAGGTAGGAATCCGCAGAAAAAATGTTAACTTGTTTCCCTCTCCTCCCCCTTCTTCACATTTTTATTTTCTTCATACTCCGACCCCCCCTCCTACCCCAGTCCCTGCACAGCTGGGACATAGCAGGTCCTGCTAAAACACACACATACTGAGCCACAGGGGGCTGAAGGACCAGACAAACACCAACACAAGGCACAGGACTTTTTCTCTCCCAGGGATTCAGCTTCTGTCACACACACTCACCAGATAGTTCATTTTGTCCCTGCTGCAGTGAGGCGGCGGTGCTAACGGGGCAGGGCTGTAGCTCAGCCCCTGTGAGACACTTTGCCAACTCGATCCTCAGCACAGAGTAGATCCCAACAGATCCCAAAAAGTCCTCCAGGTCTCCTGCTCCGCCCTCCTTTCCTTTCCCTGAGTCCTCCCTCCTGTGTGTGTCTCCTTCTGCCTTGTTCAGTCTTGTTTTCAGCAGTGGAGCAGACCCCGACACATTCTGCTGCTCCGTGATCTCATACAGCAAGAATGAGACTGCTGCTTGGCCCATTTACTTCCACCCCGCTCGCCCCTTCTCTCTCCCTTGATCTCCCTCTCTCTCTTGCCTGAGGAAAAGAGGGAGGAGTGTGTAACCCGACACGTCACTTCCTGCAGGATCCTGACATTCCCTCGATCCAGTCTGGCCATTGGCCAGAGGAGCTCTTCTCATGTTAATCAGCTCTGCCCTCTCACTGTCCCATCCCTTCTCCCCCCTTCTCTCTCTCTCCCCCTGGCTGTAAGGGACGGACAGTGCTGCCCATGAGCAAACAGTAACAGCTAACTGTCTCTACCCTCAAAAGGCTGGTCCTCCGTAAAAACTGCCTTAAAGGGTCACTAACCCTAACCCTAACCAACCCAGGGCTGCTGCAGAACAAAAACTGGTCAGATAGCTTCCGATAGTCCCTCTTGTCTCTCTTCTGCCATTCTCTTGCACTATTTTATTTCTGTTTCTATTAGCACTATTTATATTTATTGCTGATGTCTTAATGTTTATTGTATGTTGCATTGATGGAGGAGTCTGGGACTTGGGAAACTATGCTGTAGCTATTGTGCATATGACAATAACACCTCAGAATGTTACCAATGTTTAATAGCACTTATAAATGTATACTTATTAACTGTTATAGCAACTTCTTAAATACAGTGCAAAAATGTAAACAATTCAACAGTCGAGCAAACAACTCAACACATATGAGAAATAATGATTCTATTATAGGCTACCTATATCTGAATCTGAAGTGAATTATACATTAAATGTTACCTTGAGTTTAAAGAGAGCAGTTTTTACAATGGTATTCCTCTGAAAATGTTCAATCAGCCGTTTTGAATAAGTCAGAAAAAATTATTACAAGATATTGACGCTTCAAATTAAGTAAAAAAGGAATGTTGCAAAAAGTTGACTTATAACTTTGCTGGAAACCACTATGGTAGACATGATATTTGGAACAACCCAGTAACCTGCTGGATATTATTGTCCGATTTCAGCTGTGAGCATAATATCCACATATACATACATTAATAACACAGCACTATAATACAGATTTGCCGAAAGGTTAGTTTGTGTCTCCATATGTCTATTTTTTTTTTTTAAATATGTCCATTAATATCTTTCTCACAAAGTCATGAGTTAATGAAAAAAATGAATAATGGTATGCATGTGGCGCAATGGACTAGTGCGTTGGTGTTGGGATCAGGGGAGCACAGGTTCAAACCCCTCTGCAGTCAGCATATCGTTGTGTCCCAGAGACACTTCACCCCAAATTGCTCCTGTGGGGATTGCCCACAGTATTGAGTATGTAAGTCGCTTTGGATAAAAGCATCTAACAAGTGACATGTAATCTAATGTAACTGGTCATATACTGTAATTTGATTGGACTCAATAATTCAGTTTTGGTCATGGTACAATGAGAGCGGCATTAAGGAGTCTTCATACCTGAGTCTTTACATAATTAACCAAGGACATATTTGGCTCAGTGAGAACAAGTTGGACTGCTGCATCATGAGACTGGAGCTCATGACATTGTGACACCAAGAAACTTGCTAAGCTCCTATCTCTGACCCCCAACCCTCACACAGACACACTATCAAAGGTTAGGTCCTTACTTTCTGAGGGTCGTCCACAGGGCAATTGAGGGGGTTTTCAACAGGAGGTTTCTGAATGTGCTGCTTTTTTATTTTCAGTTTGAACCACTAACTGGGCCCTGAAGCCATGTCAAATATAGATTAAATCAAAACAGATCTTTCCCTTTGATCCACAGTCAGTGTTTCCCAGCACCATGAAAAAACACAAGAAGAGGATATTTGGTCTGGTTTTTTCGGCAGTGTTTCAGAGTGAATAGAGAATTTACAAAAACTGCATACAAAGGCAGATTTTAACCAAATTAGAGATTATTTAGTTCTGATAGAATTATATACTGAGGAAAACACTTCAGTATATTCTGTCAATACGCAACCGCCAAACCCCATGAGCGCTATATGCACCATCAATAACAAATCTGCAGTGCTGCTTGTATTATTAATATTCAACCAGAAAAGTGGAAATAAGTAAGGCAACAGAGGAAAAAGTGAAAATGGAATAAAATGGGGGAAAAAACATGCTGTATACTCTGAGAGACTCTGAGAGATGTAAAGGGGAGATACAGTATACTGCAAGTGGCTTTAGAGTACATTTGGATTTTTAAATGGCTCTGGGGTTATTCTGTACAGTGCTTATTGTCACACATTGCACATTAACACAATAAAATAATGTTATATTTCATACATTTTCCTGAGCAGTCCCTTTTGCAGATCAAAAGGAAAGGCACAGTGACTTTGCCAAAAAAACTAAATACAAACAATATCTTGATTCAGGACGTCGATACTATGGCTCAACGCCCCAGTCAACTCCATTACCGTCCCTACCAATGCGTCCTAAGTCCTGTACAAAAAAAAGACAAGCAAGCTCTTATTTTTGTTTGGGTCTAGCAACCGTTTGAACTTGGTGTAACCTTGCGTTATACCAAGTTAACACGTAACCGGTCGGCACCAGGACTAACTGGACATTTTCCAGCACATGGCCACATTTTACTCTCCAATACTTTTTGGTCGGCCTGCTGATTTCTATGCCTAAGGTGATCAGCACAACTTCACAGGTAGTGTCACAATGAGCATCAGAAATAGCGTGAATAGTTCACATTCTCATCTCTGATCTTTAGATTGTCGTGAAGTTTTGCAGAAGGTTCAAATTCGGTAAGACTTCTGATATTGCCTAGGTCCGTCCTTTGAATTTGTAATTGGCTGAAATGATCCGTCTGGCATGAAAGAACGATTTCTCGGTTGAAAAGCAATTAAGCCCATCAGCGACACAAGGCGTGACTAACCCTGTTCAAGCTGTGCGTCGTAGAGGGCATCATGTCCCGACATCACAGTTTATTTTCACTCTATTCCGCTCCAGTCTTTGCCAGAACAATCAAACATCTCCAGTCATCTCGGTCCAGTCGGTAAATTTAAAGGTCTAGACTCAGGCAGGGCCACTTTTAAAGACCAGGCAAAACCATTAAGTGGCATGGCTTTTGCATTAGTGTTGATCTTGAATGTTGTTCGATTCAGGAAGGTACATTGGTTTCTAATATTGCAATCCCCTACACCAGGGGTCTTCAACATTTTTCAGGCCAGGGACACCCAAACTGATGGAGAGCTGGAGCAGGGACCCCCCTACTATATGTATGGCATACAATTGTGTTTTATAGTAAATGGGGCCTAGTGCCGTGTATAAACATAGCTACTCTGTTATTGTACATTCAATACTAAGCTATTCAAATAATACACAGGTTAATATATTCATGTTTTTATTTTAAACATGTGCAAGGTACAGGGTGGCCGTGCCACTACCATTTATAAACATACATCTTGAACACAACACAGAGCTATTAAAATAATTCACAGATTCAAGTTTTAACTTCAAACAAGTGCAAGGTACAGGGTGACCATGCCACTGCCATTTATAAACATACATCTTGCACACAACACTGAGCTATTAAAATAATTCACATATTTTAACTTTAAACATACATGTAGAAGGGACAGTGAATCCTCAAACCATCTGTGGATGGCACACGTAGTCCCACATTAGTGAGATGTCTGACCCTGATGAGAAGCACACAGTTTATCTAACCTTGGACGGATGGAAGTTGTCAGGCAGAGGGTCCTATCAGCCTCAGGCTGCAGCCTTGACCTGTATTTGTATTTCAAGTAAGCGAGTGAGGAAAATCCACTTTCGCAAAGATAGGTTGTTGCAATGGGCAAAAGGCTCATCATAGCTTTTCCTGCCAATTGCGGAAAGTCTTTTTGGTAAGAGATCCAGAACTGGGTGAGTGGTTTTGTGTCCTATATGTGTCTGAACGTACTGTCTGTGGATAGTTCGATTAGCTGATCCTCCTCTGTCACTGTCAGGCGTGTGCCGTCTGCTGCATTGTCTGTGAATGGAAACAGTATCCATGTCTTGTCCCTGCGCCAGGAGTCAGCCTCAGAAAAGTAGTGCCCAAATTGTCCCTCGAGCGCCTCCAAATGTGCAACAATTGTGCGTGTTACGGGGGGCGAGAGCACAGCAGAACCTCCCAGCTCATCCACTGATGGAAACATGGAGAACATTTCCTCCCCGATGCGCTCCCTCCATCTTTAGATTTTTTTTAGAAAGCCTTCCATTTTGTCATACAGATGAATGGCATGTGTATTGGGGCCTTGCATTGAACTGTTCAGTTTGTTCAGCTCAGCGAAAA
>NW_011334819.1:0-22943 GCF_000735185.1 Notothenia coriiceps
ATTTGCTTGCGCTAACAAGTGATGTATTTCTTTTTCAGATGATATTGTGAACTTGCCATGACTGCGTGGTGTTGCATCCTTTACATTTGATTAAAAGCGTAAATGTTTTGATCGTATGCCGGACTAGCTTATTCAACATATAAATGAAAACATTTGTCAAGCAAGCATGAATAAGCTAACGTTAGCCAAGTGCAAGCACACTGTGTAACATCACCTCTCGTCTGTTAATTCACTCATGTCATGTTTAGTGATTTATCAGGTTTATGTTATACGTATGTTTCATGTTAGAGTCCATGTTTAGATTTATATTTTTATGTTCAGTCATGTCTCATTGTTCACTTGTTAAGTTTCATTCACTTATATCTAGTCTCCTCACACACTGTCTTCATGCACTTATTGTAAATATTTCGTAAAGACCTTTTTGATTTGTTACTTTGTCTTAAGTAATGCATTTGAGTCTGAGGTATTTGTGTCACGTTCCTAACAAACTGATCTTAGGCTTGCAGTCTTTTCATTATCTACTCCATTAAACCGTCTTTCACTTATTCTTTTCCTCATCATCATTTTTTCTCTATCTTTTTTTACTGCAGGTAACTCCTTTAATAACACCTATTTTCTACCCCACTGACTTTCCATTGAAACTTAAAAAATGTAACAAGATCCATGCAAGAGAAACGTAAATGACACTGGGCCCCTTTCAGGGAGATTGTCTGCTGTCAGCGGGGGCCCTAACTCCTGTGGCCACATGCAGTTGCTTACATTTCCTGTTAATAAGCTGTGCATGTGATAATGAATGTTTAGTGGTGCAGCATATAAACATACAACTTTGTCATGACTTATGGAGACAATAAAGGAAGCAGGACATGCTCAAACATCACATATTAGGTTTCGTAAAGCAATAGAGGGTGACAAAGGGTTACTGTTGTACAAAAATGTCCAAATCTGTAGAAGATTACCTCTTCAGACAGCAGACCTTGATAGAGCACAAGGCGACATCATCAACCACCTGCTGAATGTCTCTGTGTTACCTCTTTTTTTCAAGGGAATGCCAACTCAATATGCATGTCATTTTCTAAAAATGTCCCGCTTCACACTTACAGTACACAATGTTGCATATTCACAAGTGCCAGTTAGCGATCACAGCTGTTGTTTGGTGTCTGATTGGCTCACAAAGGCACACTAATAAAGAAAGTACCCTGCTAGGACTCTAGTTGAGTTTTGCCAATTTACTTCAAGAACCACATTTCCAAGTTAGTCCAAAGCTTTGAAAAAATACACTTCACTCAAAAGGTCTATTTAAAAGGTTTATTTCTGTATGCTCAGACAATAAGCTGGTTGAGCTGACCATGGCTATTCAAATTCCCCTAATTGCATCCATGTATCCCTCACTTGCATCTTACTCCTTCCAACATGCAAGGACCTAAGTATGAACGGTATTTTTTAAAGAAACAAGCCTTCCTTAACTTTCATCTGAAGCAACGTTGTTTTTTAATGAATATGGCACAGTTGGATCACCTGCCAGTCGGCTGCTAGTCGGTTCTACAGAGACTTTAGATAATAATAAGTGCGCACAGTTACCTCTGCCAGCACAGCACTGTTTTTGTTTTACATTATGCTAATATACCCCAAACTATAGCTTTCTACCTGACTCACTGGGATTATTAGCTTTTATGAAAATCTTGGAGTGATACCAGATGAGTTCAGCCGTCATTTGCCACGGTATATAACTGCAGTGATGTTTTAAGGCAGTTTTAGAGCACTCTGTTCAACAGACTTCCAATAAAGTATGCATCATGTATCCTCTTTTATGTGTCCTCAGTGTCTCCTCAACCCTTGAAACTGAAATATTGGAATGATATTGGTAAACCAAGGAAAGCAAAGAATGTTGTAGAATGCCTAAATTGGCTTTGGTTTAGGATAATAATGATTTATTTTATTTATCTTATTTATCAATTGACCATGTTCAAGAAAACAGAAAGTCCTTGAATTGCAAACTACGGCTCCAAGATCACATTGAAAACTGAACCTACATTATAAATAAAATAAATAAATGTTTGTTTATCAATTTAATGCTGCTTAAGTTTGTGCAGTATAATACTTCTCATGTTTCATTTCATTATTATTATTATGTTTTTGTATTATTGTTTTACACGTTCGAAATAAATCAAATCAAAACAGTTTTCTTTTATAGGTGTATGTGTACGTATGTTTACAGTTTACGCACACACATTTCCTCAGTAGTCACAAGCGCCCACCTCAAGCTAATTATCTCCCTTTATTTTCCTCCAGGTTACAAGGCTTCTTACACATATCGAAGCAAGCAGCATAATATAGAGAAGAGCGAGGAAACAAGTGTTAATGACTGACGTGTATTTGTCAATCGAGCCTAACACTGGTATGCGCCTGGCTCTACATGTCCTCCCCTCGGGAGTGCAATATCAGGGCATGCGTTGTGTGTGTTTGCACAGTTTAAGGCTATGTGCTCTCACTGGTGGGGAAATGTCTGTCACTGGCTCTCTTGAGGCTGTATCCGGTACAAGGCCATCTGTTTATTTTGTCCCGACATTACCTCTGCTTATAATACCTCAGAGGCTTGTATTTTTTTAAAAGGTACAAAGTGACTTTTGGATACAGTATTTGCCTCGGTTCTGTTAGTTTAACGTGGAGAATAGTTGTGCAACTTTTCACAGTGTGTCCTATCCTCAATTGACAGCAACAGCTTTGACAGAACAAATTACCCATGATGCCTTTACTTGTCTTTCTCTCTTTCTGTAGCCCACACGTCACGGTGTGATTATGTGCATTGTCATCATCATCCCACTCATCCTACTGCTGTCACATCAGACCCAGGCTTACAGATTTCCAGCATAATTATAACAAAATTATAAATTCACATTTTCAACATATTTCAACTAAATCCACTTGTGTAATATCAAAGGTTGCCTTTCGAAGGTAACCGATCCAAAACCTTCCTGAACATCAAATGAAAGGACTTACTATGGCTTGCATGCCCAATTGCTTCAGATTCCACCAGCCAACACAGAATCATTTGAGATATGGATCACGGTTGATTACTGTTTCAACACAGAAGATTTTTATCATGCGTACTTAGAAGCTTTACAGAATCTCACATTCAATTTCAATCACTCATGCATTCACAAGACTGACACACTTTCTCGAGGCAGGTGGAAGCGTGTAGCAACTGCGGGAGACTGTGGGAGACACACATGAAGACAGCGGGACATGGCCTATTTAGTAAAGAAAATATCAAAATAACTTCAATTTCAGTTCTTGCTCAAATTATATAATTTCCTAGAGCTAAAGATTGACTGGAAAGGGTGGAGAGAGGGGGGACAACAATAAGGTCCAAGCCTCAGCAGATGGGAAGCCCAGAGTTCTTTCAAGGACCCGTGTCTCTATTTCTTTTTTCCAAAAACTTTCCAAGCTTTTTTTTTCTCGATTCAATTATTATTTCAAGGAAACCATGTATGATTGTCCATGAGTGTATTGTCAGTAACAGCAGAATTTAAGAGTCCTTACTTGGCTGCATCAGGAGCTCAGATTGCGCTAAAACCCCAAAACTTCAATTTTCTATGCTTGAATTACCTCAGCCATGAATAACGTTCAAAAAACATTTTAAGTGTCAAACAAAGCATTTGGGGATTTATTATTATTGTTGAATGTGCATATTTTTTTTTAGCAGATACCCATCGCACTCAGGTTTGTAAATACAGTAGTATAGTGTAGTCGACGTTCGTGTCTCCTGATAGGAAACATATTGCTGCAGTCAAACACATAGTCATTATGTAACACAAGTGGTTATCTTGAATTCGTAATGGATGATATCCCTACTCTTAAACGACCTCCATTACCCTGCCAAAAAGTGCAAAGATTGCCAAAGATGATGGAAAATGAATATCAAATGCAATATATCATTCTTGTCTGACTAGTGATATGGCAATTCCGGGTAGAAAATTAATTTGGTTCCCACTACAGCCTGACATTGTAAGATGAGCAGCAGGAGCACTTTCTGCATTTCCTGCCAGTACTGATCATCACAGTGTCAAGAGACCCACATTTTGAATACATTTTCATATTTTCGTGTTGTCTGTATCTGTTTTATTCAATACAGTGTTATTTAATTGTTTCTATTTGTGCTCTTGATAGTACTGCAGGTTAATGTGATCATATTATTCACACATTATAATACTACACATACTTTGGATAGGAAAAAGACTGATATTCTAGTTCCTTTTTGTATGTGTTGCAAATTAAATCATGCAGGATATAAAAGAATTTCAAAAGGCCAAAGATAACAACCCGAGAAGCCTCACCATGCCAACCTGAAATGTCTCTGTATGGGAAGTGTGTTTTTGGATTAATAAAGCTGAAATAAAAGATCTGTTCTTCAGTGAGCGTGTGTGTGTTTTTATTTAAAGAGGAGGACTTGTTAATTAAATGAAGCCAACAAGCTGTTATACACAACACAATCTGCCTAAAGCTACAGCTATAACATTAAATGTGAAGGAAACAATACTGTAACACTGCCAAGTCTCAATTAATTTGGAAATACTCACTGATACACATATCTAACAAACGGCAACGACAGAACTGCCATATTCTGCACTTCATTTTGGTGCAGCACAGAACATCAATGCTTTTGTATTATCTCTAGAATTCGTATGAAGAAAAGTTGTATTGTCTTTGCAATGATTCCTTAATTCCTGGGGGAAACAAATTGGTTCTCAAACATAATCACTGACAAATTAATAAACTCTCATTCACCCAACAAGCAGGCTAGAGTATCACACTATATACTGTATAAATAATTATATATCAATGACGAAACAACAGTCAACTAAGATATACTATTTTGGGGGGTTTCCATACTGTAGGTCCTTGTGCATGTAAATGGTCTGCAAAGGCTACAATTACACATTTCTCCCCTGATGGAGTTTCTCTCCCACACTGTGCTCCAACACATTGTACCTGATGGGCCAAGGGGCGGGACATTTTTGACACTTCTCTAATCCTTTAAACAATCATACCAGAGCTGGCCAGCTGACCAATCAGAACAGACTGGGCTCTGTTTCGGACAGAGGGTGAAAAGAGGTGCTGTAGCACAACTGCTTAGAGATGTGTCGGAAATGCCTGTTAGCAAATCACGTGCATGCGTTGGAGCCAATGAAACTGCACATTTTACATAGTAAGGTGCTTTATGTTACAGAAGTAAACAAAGGACTCAAATGGAGGCGTTTCAGGACGGGGGGAGTGTGGGAGAGAAACTCCCGGATTTTAGACTTCAGGATAACATTCTATAACATACTACCGGAAAAGGAAAACTCCTAAAGCATAATAGGCAGCCCCAAAACGTTTCCAGACACTACTCCCTGCAACTTGACAAATACTGGTGATATTACTTTACCGGCCAAATGCTAAAAAATGAGTGTCATGACGGACCTTAGAGACAATTCATGTAAAACTGTCACAGGTGGCATTTAAGGCAACTCTGCCCTTTACAGAGAAATCTAGGGCCGCCCCTGGCCAACTTGAGGCCCCAAGCGAGATTGTGTGATGGGGCCCCCCCTCGCGCGACAGCTGGGGTGGTGCGCGCAGTTGCCGACTTGCTCCCATCTTAACCTTGTGTGTCGGGGGGTTGAACTGCGCGGAAAACGCGGATAGCTGAGGCCCTCTGGGCGGGGCCCCCTCGGCAAGGCGGGGCCCCATGCAGCCTGCGTGATTGGCCTGTAGGGAGGGGCGGCACTGACTCTACCTATAGTATTTCTAAAATATATTGCCAAAGCAACATTTGTTTCATATAGCAGACTCATAATCATGATGCATGCCAGTGAAGCTTATGCAGTGAGTCACCTCCTCAACCGGTTTTTCTTTTTAATCGCAAAATATTTTACCCTGTTTATCTGGAACCATTTGCATATGCTGTTTTTATTAGAAGGGTGAAGGGCTAAACAAATAAAGCTTATTACAGATTCGTATTTCTTATGCATGCTCGAAAGATATTAAGTGGTCATGCTCCAATTAAGCCAAATCATGAGTCTGCATTTGATGTTGCAACATGTCTCTAACAGAGATTTTCCACCGGCTGTAAGCGTTTTTCTAAAACATAAAGCTATTAATCAAAATCCAACCTTAATTCATTTAGATTTTCACATCAGCTGTGTGGTTTATTAATAGTGTAATGAACTCGCAGGAGGCAGACTGCGTGCGTCTGACACTGGAACAGAGTGACAGAGAGAGGGATGACTAAAATAATTAAATTCCATTTTCAGCTATCCTCAATAACTGTGCGTATAGCTGGTGAACATGTGCTGCTCGGAGGCAAGCCGAAGTGCATGATGAAAGAGACAATTAGTACTTACACAATAATAGGGAGACATATCAGCAGACTGGAAAATGAACAGAGACCGGTTGGAGAAGGTTTTTTTTGGTCATTAGAGGTCAGCAAATTAAATCAGTCCTTCTGGTGAGCACCTCAGAACCGCGTGGCTCTCATTCGACAGTCAACATCTAAAGGTCTAATCTTGCCAGTTCCTCAGCCCCGCAGTTTTGGAGAGCCACTCCATTCACATGGTTTTTAAACTGCATCCGTGACACTGGAATCCCCAGGGCGTGCTCGCCACAGATGCTGCTGCCAGACTAGCTCTCGCATCTATTTTCCCTACTTGGAAGGAAAGAGATATGCAAAAAAAAAAAAAAGAACAGCCTTCTTTATATCCTTGACAGCTCATTACTACGGAAACAACCCTGGCCAGACATCACCGGCCAGCCCCCCCTCAATGGAGGAAACAAACAACAGAAAAATGATGTGTTGGAAAGGAATGAGAGCACAGTCACTGGACCTTTAATTAAAAGACGCTTAGCTTCAGAATGTGGAGGTCTGCATTATTTTGGGTGACAACAGCTACCATTTTCCCGCATTAACACCCCAGAGAGTGTCTGACAAAACAGATAAACATGACAAATTTGGCATGGACAGCATCATCATGGTTTGGCGAGCTCATTATTTAGAATGTGTTTGTTCTTTGTTCAGGAAAGGATATAAACTAACAGGAAGCAGGGTACACAGGTGGGAAAGTCTTAACTAGATGCAGTCATTGCATATGGATAATAGCTCTTTATACATGGGGGGAACTTTAACCTTGGCTTTATCTGGCAGGAGAATGAAATATCTCATTAAATATCCATGTTCAAAACAAGCCAATAAGTAGAGCAACATTCTGCAAAAATAACTTGAAACCCTACTGTTTGTGGCAAGCTGCCATTAAATGTTTTAGGATGAAGCAATTCAACAGGTTTTTCACAATCTGCATGTGTTCTCATAATGAATGGTTGGGTTAGGCCTTCTGGTTGTTCATCATTATGATTGGCATGATGTAAAATATAATACATTATCCATCAATCCAATTGCCTTTCAAATGTATTTATCTTAGAAAATGTATGCTAAAACACATAACCATGAGTACTGCATTTTCGTTTTGTTCTTTAAAAAAATGTATACGCAGATTTTTTTTACAGATTCCTTTTAATTAATTAATTGTTAATTAATTTGAGCTCCAAATTAAGATGGGTATGTTGTCTACTTTTATTTATGTAGCACATTTCAGACAAAAAGGGAAGTGAAAGTGTTAAAGCATAAACATAAGCACACAAAACAAATCAATCAGAAAACAAGACAATTCATAAAAGGGAGATAAGAATCTAAGATACAAATCTAAATTGGAAAAATATTAGATCAGGGATGTCCAAACTACGGCCCGGGGGCCAACTGTGGCCCTTTGTCCATTTTGAATCGGCCCTCAACAAATTCTATAAGCAGAATGGAATAAGGCCTACAGACAAAACTTGTGCTTGTCTTATATTGTACTTATTAAATATATATGTAAACATATATTACACATTATCATTCATGTGGTAATTAGCACATTTTTCAAACATATTATGTAAATTAAAGTTGAAAACATTTTCTAACAAATCTTTGTTGATTAAAAACAACCCAATAACTTATTTGCATAACAAGCTTGAAATACCCTTCATTAACATATACCTCACCTCTACTGAGTGGCCCAGCCCTTTGTATGTTTTTCTGTATGTGAAAAAAGTTTGGACACCCCTGCAGTAGATTAAGTAATTCTGTTAAATGACCTCGGGAGAAGCAGTGGTAAACAGAATGGTTTTCAGCCTCAATTTTAGGGTAAGGTTTAGGGTTTGTTTACTCCAGATCTGATAACTTACCAATACAGTACAGGGTAAGCATGGAAACCAATGTATCTGCCCGGACATTGTAAAATATTGAAGATGTTACTGGTCCAGGGTGTGGACTTGGTGAAGTATGCTTTAAGTTTTCTTGAAGTAAACATTGGAAGACATGCAAAGAATTTGGGTTTGTCGGTGCACTCTGCCAGCATCCATCTACACTTCAGAAGAAGGTCCTGTCTGATAGCTTTGGAAGTAGGTCAGTTTTTAAGACCAACACTTGCAGAGATTCTCTTCATCGCTTTGAGCAAGAAAGCATGGGTGTTGCAGTTTGTTCCGTAAAATATAAATCATGCTTGTTATGTGAAATATCTGGTGCTTCCTTCACCTTAAGAAGCAGGCAGACTGGGATGTGTGAAGTTTTTGTTGACGGAGCATCCACAATGTGGAAAACCAGATGTTTACAAGTTGGCTTGAAGAAAAACAACCATTCATCCAGATCACAATGCATATTTATGCATATGCTATGCAAATCATTATCTTCATGTAAATCTGTTTACAGCACACATAATATGGTTATGTTGCATGTAAATGTATGTGCATTGAGAGAAAATACAAATAACTCCTAATGCTTATGACACTTCACATGAACTGTTGAAATTGCTGTGATTAAAAGGAACATAATCTGTATTGATTACAAAATGCTTATCTCAAATATTTCTCAATATTGTGGTAACTAACTTTCTTTTATTACAAGTAGAAATAATGGTTCATTTCTATAACAAAATACTTATAAAGTGTATATGTCTTTTTGATGTAATCAATGGGAATCCAACAGGTTAATCAAGCATCTGAAAAACCCTATGTTGTATATATCTGTTATTATGCAAATGTTCTGTTCCAACTTTATTTCCTTTTGCATCTACCCAAAGTGACCCATACAAGTAACATGGGTTATTACATAAATGTAAATTGGTGTCAAGCCAGTAGTATTATACATTGCTTTTATTAGAACATCATTGGTATCAATAACTAACCAACCTTTAAAGTTTAACCAGTTTAGCCCTGAGCCTGTTTTTCAGGTCTCAGGCTCAAAAATGACATTCCCAGAACAAATGACCAAATCTTCCCTTCCAAAAGAGTTAAATTAATAATCTTTTTTCTCAAAGTAATGATAAACCTGTGAGTTGGATGTAGAAAAGTCAGAATAAATATAGATGTTTTTTATTTAAAAGAAAATTCCGATTGAACATAGTAAAAAACTGTAAATTATAGTGTCCGTCCAAAAATTATGTTTGACTTATAGTGAAAACTACCCTTGGATGATGGTAAGGTAGACTAAAAGCTATATGAATCCAAACTATAACATATAATAAGTACCCTGTATCAAGATTGATGTAACACAAGTGACATTTGACCTTTTTAGAGAGGTTTAGCAAAACAAACTCCACCTCTGAGGTGATTTGGGTGGAAATGGGGGTTTTACCGTTTCTCTGGAACCCATTGGTCGATTTTGGTGATTGACATCTCTTTCTGACCGTTAGAGCCAATAGAATCGAAGGGGAATCTCCCCACTCACACACAGTCTAAAACAATCTAACGGTCAGAAAGAGATGTCAATCACCAAAATCGACCAATGGGTTCCNGATCCCCACAAATCTTCGACATGACTCCCAACAGACCGACAAGCCTCCCAACTTTTCACTCAAAGACGCAGGCGTACAGACATGGGATTCGTCAATTTTCAGGTGTTTCCCATTGCTACGCCGCTGCATTTAAAGGTCCACTGTGGCCCTCGCTGTACAGCTGCAGTCCATTGACCAGAGCCACTGTTCCCCTGACATGTCCCGGCCACCAGAGCCTACAAGTCATAAGAAAAACAATTGAATGGTAAATGTCAACCGCAGACACCGCACACCCAGGTCTTGCCTTTTTAGTTTCCAAGCACTATACCATTTTATGAAGTACGCCCATCCGACCGATGTAACCTGATGGCTTGTGTAAAGTCTACTACACATTTTTGCCCTCACTCCCCACTTCTTTTTTTCCATAGGATCTGTAATTGGTCCCCCGCTAGAACTCATTTTCACCATCATGGACAGTCTTGACGCAGTTTATTGGTACATTAAGCGTTCAGCGATTTTCGCTAGTTCAAGTCTGATTATTTATGTATGATAATGTATATTTTTTTCTTTCAAAAACTAATTTTTCTTTTCTCATCGAGATCGGAATATGGTGCCTTTGAAAGTCAGAAGGGACAGTGGACTTGTTATAGTTCTATGACTCTTTGACATAAGCGAACATGAGTTAAGAACTAACCAAGAGACGAAAGGGATATTTTGAGAGAGGGAGAGACTTCTGTCTGTCTGTACTTTACTCTCATGTTCCGAATAACCCGGCTTCCCCACAAGATTTCTTCTTTGGTGTCTATCTACCTCCCGCGGATCCTCAGTCAAGGCTTTATCCTGTTGCCGCGGTGCCTGTGTCCTGGATCCTGGAATCAATGTGTCCTGGTCCTGAGTCCTGGGATCCGGAGTCCTGGGATCCCTGAATCATCATGTCCTGGATCGCTCCTGAGTCGTGAATCCTGGATCCGGAGTCCTGGGATCTTTTTAGTGCCTGAGTCTGTCACAAGTTACGACACCTTCTATTATTGTTTGGGCTTTTGGTGCTGGGACTCATCTAAGCTCTCCTGTCATTCTGCAGGATCCCCGCCTCCACCAGGCCTTCGCTCTGTAATCAGCTCATTCCTCACGCTGTCTCCCCAGCCGCTTTCCCCCTCACGTTACTCTTCTCGAGTTCCTCTCATCACGCCACCGGGTATTTTATACCAGCTCACTATCACTGTCCTTTGCAGATTGGCCTTGTCGTTTCCGCCAAGCTCTCCATGAGTGTTATTCTCTAGCCTAGATTTTTGTCCTGCCCGGTTTTTGATCCCTGCCTGCCTGTTTACGGATCTCGAGTTCCTGCCTGCTCCCTGTCTGGTTTTGGTTGCCTGTCTGACGGATTTCCTGGTTTTGACCCTGCCTGTCCCTGACCTGAATAAACTGAACATTGCCATACACTGGTTGTATCTGAGTCGTGCTATTGGGTTCTGATCTGTACCTGTGATCGTGACAGAGTCCTGGATCCTGTCTCCTGAATCCTCTATCCTGAGTTCTGGATTTGAGTCCTGGACTTCGAGTCGTGGCTGAACCGGTCTCTGTGGTCCTGCCTGACTCTCATCATACTGCTTCCCTGATGGCTTCCACAGGATTGTTGACATCCTCGTGGATTCATCTTCTTATTATAGACACATGCATTTCCAAACATTTGGTCTACTTGCTGTAAAATGTATTACACGGCATCTATTGCACGTCTGTCCGTCCTGGGAGAGGGATCCCTCCTCTGTTGCTCTCCTCGAGGTTTCTCCCATGTTCCCCTTTAAACTGTGGGGTTTTCTTTGGAAGTTTTTCCTTGTACGATGTGAGGGTCTAAGGACAGAGGGTGTCATATTGTCATGCTGATATTCTGTACAAACTGTGAAGTCCACTGAGACAAATGTAACTTTTGTGATATTGGGCTATATAAATAAACATTGATTGATTGATTGATTGATTGAGTACACAGTATACATCTGATGTCAGAAGTTGAGATGCATGTTTTAATCTCTAAAAGTCAAGCAGATTGTACTTGAATAGAAAAAGGTCTTAGGTTTATGGAGAAGTGAGGAGATCGTAGCTCATCCTGATTTTTCCAGCAGCTCTAAAGCTCAGAGGGTTGCTCTGTCTACAAAAATGTTCTTTCCCTTTAGCGACCATGTTTATCCCTTGAAGGCTATAATTTGGCATGGAGTTCAAGTTTTTGTGCCTTGCGTCTCTCTGTCTGAATGCATGGATGCAAAGATGCACATTTTTGAACTGGTGAGCATAAAAACGGGAAAAGATACACGTTAGTCTTAAAGCGGCCCTATTATGCTTATTATCAGGTTTCATATTTGTATGCTGTGCCTCTACTGTCACATGTGTAAATACTTTAATGCTGAAAAGGTGCTGTATCTCTTTTCAACCTCTGACTGAAACCATGGCCTGTTGTAATTGGTCAACTGCTTAGTGTTGTCCCGCAACTTAGCCTATCACGTAAAAAGTGTTGGAGCGCTAGCTAATACAGTAGCAGCGTGGTTGTTAAATAGTGATGTCACTATGTTACCGAAGTGGTCAAATCAACAATTGAGGCTTTTCATTCGGGCTGGAGTGTGTGGAGGAGAATTGTGATTTTAGCCCTTCCAGACCATTTACTATTTAACACACTACAGGGAAACCCAAAAAACATAATTGCGCCCCTTTAAAACAAAAGACATCAGACAACCTCAACAACAGTACAATACATGTATTCAGCTTGCATATCAGAGCATATTTCATGATTGAAAGGTGAGCATTGATCCCGTTGCAGAATATTTAAAACATGTTGAAAAACTGTAGTTCTATTTGTCTTCTTATATCTCATAATCATGTCAAAATGGGATAGTTCATGACACAGACATAAAGCAAAGCCCAATTACAAGCCAACTTCAAATTAGCGGGTCAAAGGATTGCTGCTGCTATTTACACAACATATCCCCTCAGCTGTCAGAGCTTCTTGCCAACATTTTGATGCCCAAGGAAGTGAAATTCAGACATAGATTCATGACATTCGGCTCATAAATATGGATAGGAGTTTTGGCATATGAAGGGTGCATCACATTGCTAACTTCGCTAGCAAAAGGAAACACCCAAGGTAGTTGAGTTGGTTACAACAAACACAGAAATAAAGATATACTGTATACATTCCGGTCCCAACACCTTCCCTGTTTACATTTACTAGGAATGCTGCAGAAAGTCATCATTTAATCTGAGGCAACAAACCACTTTTCTAGCTGTACGTGTATTTTCTCAGAAAATAGTCAATAGCACACCTTCAGAATTCATGTCATACTCAAAATGCAGATTAAACACTGAACATCGCACACACATGCAAATGGCCTCATTCTGCTGCTTAAATGATGTTATGACATAAATGTGCTAGATGTGCTTGTCATTCATTTGGAATTGCAGACTGAAGGCATCTGGACACAGAGCAAGACTGTGACAGTTATTGGGTTGGTTATGTTTGGGAAAGAAAAATGGACACATTGGTTTAGTTGGTTTTATTTTATGGATTGCTGGTTTAGTACAGAATAGGTGTGAGACAAACAAACATTGTGTCCTCTTCTATTCTATTTCAGACATGACATGTAGGTAATTTTTTAATAATTGAAGGGCTTAATTAAAGTAAAGAAACTTACAACACAAACCATTTCGGTTTCACTTTCATGAATTTAGATTTTCAAAATATGAAATGTACATGGAACAAGAATGGTATTAACTAAAAAGCCCATAAATAATTGAAATAAAGTTTGTAAGACCACAATTTTTGGGGGTAAAAGCCAGTCATGTACATCAAGCTTTAAAGCTTCAAAATGCATGCATTGGAATAAAAGGTGAACAGTTGCTTCAGCATCATAATAAAATGCAAATGTATTCCTTTTTTTTCTTTTTGTTGTGAGTTGTAGGCCTATGTGTTAACCTTTATGATTCTTATTTTAATATGCATACGGAAAACCATGAGTGGCAATGATGACCAAAAACAAAGTTCACCTACAGTATGCATGTAGTTCGTAAAAGATGATTTTTAAATCAATGAATGTCTTGCTCAAAATAGACACTTCTGCCTATTACTGAAAAGATTCATCTCCATCTATCAGTAGCCTGCCTCATGTTTCACACCCTCAGGATCGCGAGGCCAGACAGCCTTAACGTTGCATATTAATAACCTCTGTGCATATTTTGGTCTGAAAAACTGTGGAATTGTGAGCAATTGACAAATAAGGAAAGATTTGAGAACATTTCAATTATTATTTGGAATAAGGGTTTCAATTATACAGCACCTGAGTAATTAATTCAACTTTGAGTTTTGTATCATGTTTTTGTTTCAATAAAAAGTGATATCATGTTTTATTTACTTTTCCCCTCTAAGCTTATATACTGATTTGTATATTTTTTTAACATTAGAAATAAAGTTTAGGCTGTCCAACTCAAAATAAAAGCATGAATATACAAGACACAACAATAACATGTAGCTATAGGGACAAAGGTGCAGACAGCAGGTTGAGTATGCAGGATCAGGGACAAGATTCTGCCTTTGTTCGGATGCAACGGTGTGTGTCTGACCCTCCACTCTTCAGCACTTTGTGAGCACTTTGTGATGTTCGACCACCAAAGTCTTGTTTTCCATTCTTGTTTCCCTTTACCTGTCGGGACCTTGGGAACTTTCCTCTACTAGTTTTCAGACAACCAATTGAGGCTAACTGATGCAGGGTTGAGGGGCGTGTCGTCCTTCAGGATTTGGTGGAAAAAACATCATTCTGTATCTCTCAGCTTTAGTGTAAGTGTGCGGTCATCCAAGCTGGGTCCTCTTTTTCCCTTGGTGTAATAAATAAGAGGACATGGCGGCACTGCAGTGAGCAAGATAATTATTTGCTTAATTCATTTTCTGCCCACTTTTGGCGCAGCACCTGTTAGGATTTGCCTCATACTCTCTATGCTCTGTATGTCATATCATAAAGAAGTCAGGCTTACATTATAGCTCAGTTTATTAGCTCTAATGCTTTATCTCTTTTCTGATGCCTGTGTGGACACATGCACATTCGGTCAGACTATGGATCCTGCAGATGAACACCAGAAGGTTTTTTTTTTTAATTCTAAATCAAGTTTTGGTTTGACCTAAATAATAAGTAAGGTTTATCATGTCTTCTTGACAGATTTGAAATGTTTAAAAAAAAAAAAAAAACACAATGCTAACGATGAGCCTCTCAACTAGCAACGAGCGAAAAATGCTAACAGATGACTGCACCGAAATTTACTCACAAAACCTTATTANGATACTTAGCTCAATCAAAGTAGGATTTGCCTCCTGTTTGCCTCCCTCGTGACTCCCACAGGACTCCAATTTCTTTGTCAGTCTTACTCACACAGGACTCCAATGTCTTCGTCTGGCTGATGCTCCAGGAAAGAGCCACCTAAGATGGACACATGATTGCTGAGTTCTCACAGCTGTGGGGGCACGCCGCACGCCCCTCTAATTAGTTAACTTTCTTCAGCTGGTGGGCGACAGCAGAGTGTCATAATAATGGGGTGTAGGATCTGTGTTGTGCATTAGAACATGCCTCTACACTCTACAGTGATTATAATTTATAATTCAGGGATGCCCCTTCAGCACAGGGAAAACGTCCGCAGCCCCAGTGGTGGGCTTAGAGACCAACACATTGGTGAGGACGTCCAACTGCTCTACTCCACAGAATGTATTCCAAAATATATCCCTACATGTCAGAAACTTGCCAGAAAATCAGCACATAGGCCTATCAAAGTTTTCGATCACAGTGATCCAGTGATAAGGAATAACTACATCACAAACACCTTAAAACATCATGTTTTTCACAATGAGCTAATTGTGAAAATGTTTGTTTAATATAAAGAACGTACATGCAGAATACACTAAAGCTACATCATCTTAAAGAAAGTGAGGTCTGCATGGATTTAATATTCACTGAAAAATGGCTTTGACATATTTGTATTAGGTTAGTTGCAATAATATAAAAACAAATATTGTTGCTTTCAACTAACTTAATACCAATATGTGTAAGCTGTTTACAAAATAAATTTAATTAAAGGTCCCATGTCATGCTTTCCCGGTTATTAATCGCCCCCTTGTGTGTTATAGCTTTTCCTGCATGTAAACGGTCTGCAAAGTCCCAAACCCTCAAAGTACACCCTGTAGCTAGTAAAACTCTAACACAGAAAATACCTGTCTGCTGCCCCAGGACGCCTCGTTGGAGATTTCTCTGGTTATGGCTAGAAAGGATCCGTCTTGTGTAAAACTAGTGAGAGTTTGCAAGACACGTGGCTGAATTTTTACGTTTTGCAGGCAGCCTTTCAGTTACGATCGTTAACTAACATCAGTGGGCCACTACCTATTAATTATG
Source organism: Notothenia coriiceps (assembly GCF_000735185.1). Classification (NCBI taxonomy): domain Eukaryota; kingdom Metazoa; phylum Chordata; class Actinopteri; order Perciformes; family Nototheniidae; genus Notothenia; species Notothenia coriiceps. Next base: position 16,253 of record NW_011334819.1, read on the forward strand.
TCAATTACAGGCAGTGTTGGGACTAACGCGTTACAAAGTAACGCGTTACTGTAACGCAACTACTTGTTGCGGTAACTATAGCGTTAATAGTGACCTATTCCCGATAAGTAACGCCGTTATAGTTACTGTGATTTAAATGGGTGCGTTACTGCGTTACATTATGTGATGGAACTGAACCGAATCTCCCTGCGGATGTAATTTACAGGCGAATACAGCGATGTCCTCTCACAGCACCATGGAAAACTGAAAGTAACCAGAGAGGAGTGATGATTGGTTAACAAGGGGTAACATTTCAGGGTAAGCCAATCAGAGACAGAGTTGGGCGGGTCTTGCCTTATGGGGAAAATACACACACACGAACACTTGCTAATGCTAACACACACACACACACACACACACACACACACACACACACACACACACGCACGCACGCACGCACGCACACACACACACACACGCACACACACACACATCACCAGCACAGCCACACACACACACAATGGCAGATGTATCATCGAGAGCAGCAGCGCATTTGCAACTTGGAAATATAACCACTATTTTCAGGATAAAGGACACAAAAAATATTACGGTAAAATGTAAACTGTGTGCAGGACAGAAAGCATTGTCCACCACATCGAATAACAGCAATGCCGAAGCACCTAAGTAATCCTACATGGGGCTATAAAACTAGTCGCCAAAGACCCCACCGTCTCAACCACCGGCAGTGACCCAGATGGAGCAACACCATCTAAACAGCCAAAAAACGATGTCACATGTCACCCAGAGTCAACTAAACAGATTGATTGCCTGGTATGTTGTTGAGGACATGACAAAAACTTGTATTTTTATTGTTATTATTTTTAAAGTAAAGTAACTTGTTACTTGTTACTTTTATAATTTAGTAACTAATAAAGTAACTAGTTACTTTTTTGAGAGCAGTAACTATAACTATTACTAGTTACTTTTTAAAAGTAACTTGCCCAACACTGCTTTTGATGCAAACCCAAAGTATAGGCTTTTGAGCGTAGTAACAATCATCAGAGCAAAGAAGCTAAAATCAGCGACTATTCTCTTTGTTGTGTCGTAATTGGAGCGGCTTCTGACATTTTCAGAAAAAGTACATATTAAATTTCACAAGGCTACACTCGTGAACTATTACTGAATGTGAAGTATTCCACCTTATTACTTTGAAGACACCGACTCACCCACTTGCGAATGTCAGCTCTCATCCCAGGAAATGATAATGAGCTTCTATTTCACTTATTGTCTTTAACAAAACGTCGAACAAAATGGCTACAATCAAACTTTTTTTCTCTAGATGACTTTGGCAACACATATTTCAACTGTGCCATCACTTGTAAGAGTACATTTGATATAATATCGAATTGTTCTTTATCCTGCGCTTGTCCGACCTTTCTTTTTATTTAAAATCCGACACCTTAAGATACAGGAGAGTTTTGAACATAGCACGTCTCACACTATTCCGGAAATCAATTTTTTCCGAGTGTGAACAGCCTGACTGCTTCTCAACCATTGCTGCCTTTTCTTAACACTACTTCAATCTCAATCTGATGTTGTCCCTGTCTCCTATGAGTGTCACACAATGGCACACCTCACAAAGAAAAAACTCAACTCACTCAGAGCATCTCACCTTCATTGATTCACTTTCTGTCACAATGTCTCACTAACACTGATGTTAGTGTTAATTAGGGCCGAAACAAGGGATCATTTTGTTTTTGTTTACATTTTTTATATTTTATTGATTTTGTTTAGGGTATATAAATGCCTGGGCATTGAAAAAAAAATTCCATTCCATTTCCTCAAAGTCCAAGCTGATTGAGAGCAGACTGGGCTCTGGTTTCAGACAGAGGGTGAAAAGAGGAGCTGCAGCACAGGCAGTATGAGAAAAATAGAGACCTTTTGGAACATTAAAGTATGGAAACATGTCACATGTAGAGGCACAAAATACAAATATAAACCTGAGAATGAGCATAATTTGTCTTCTTTAAGTGTCCTTTTTCTCAGTTTACTTTAATATAACATAAAACAGAGGAAAGGAGTAGAAAAACACAATGTTCCAAAGGCCTTTTTTGCATAAAAACGATGGATTTCTAAATGAATAGCATTTATTTTCCCTCTATAACTAGGCTTCATTAGTGACACAAGCATAGAAATTAGTGTATTATTTGTTTATAGCATGGCAGCATTAGTTTGTGACATTGTGTTGAATCATTTGGGTTTACTTTAGGGGTTGCTATTTCACCTGTTGAGTGTCAACTGGAATGCCAATTTTGGCTTCAAAAATGAATAAAGAAACAGTTGCAAGCTAAAAAACGCAATTACATTTTTAACCTTGATTTAGTTCTGTAGCATAAAATAACACAGGATTAGCCAAAGCAAATATGCAATGTCTCTTTCTGGGATAATATTTAAAGCTCAACAACATACTCGAGACAGTACAAAGCATAATTAAAAAACATAACCCAGAACTAAACAAGAAAACACGGACACAACGTGACATACAAATACAATCAAGCACAATTAAACGCGAGATCAGATGCATGACTATTCATGGCTGGTACCACTTAAAAAACGATTTTTTGTTTGATTTTTATATAATCCAAGCATCTGGCACTTTTACTGCCATTTAATTAACGTCTTCAAATCAGCAATCCAGGTGTGTCATGGCACATGTTTCACTTTGGAGCTGCATCCATCATACACAATGTGTTGGTAAGTGTTTGTCATTCATAGCATATAATGTGTTGAGGAGACTGCCGTTATGTTGCTGTCATTTATTTGGAGGAAATCTCAGAATAAAGCTTAAAACTCATGGGGAACAATGGCATAATACTGTGAAAACAAGTTAGGAAACGGAATATAAGTGACCTTTTTCATATAGAGCTTTCTCTCTGCAGCAAACCCAAATGGATGCTGGTTTGTGTACTCGTTGTGCTTAAACATATCTTGAAAGTGGAAAAAACATTGAATCTATCACACTGGGAATTAAAAAATAATACTTGCCATTTAGCCGACTGCTCAATGTTTGCAATATGACCAACTTGCGGGAGTCCAACACATTCATTTAGTGACTATTCAACTTTTTTAAGGAAGCACAACAACAGTATATTTGCCTTCAGTTGGTCAGTCTTTGGTCAAATCTTGCTTTACCTGATACCTTTTCATAATTCCAGAGCCAGACAGCCATTTTCATAAACATATGCACCAATTACAAAAGCCATTAATATCCATCATGTTCTGTCATAAATCATATATCCGGGCAGCCAGTCTGACTCTAATTATTGCCGAGCAAGAAGCAGAAGTCTGTGATTAGTTTAGTCATTATTTCGCTCCATGTGATTAATCTCAGCTTTGAAATAATAAATGGGGAAAATTGACCAGTTTTATGTCAACGCCAATTGTGAATTTGAGCGTGACATATTATGAAGCGGAGTTTTGACAGAAATCTGTTTCTGTCAGTCTCTTCTGTCTCCCACTCTTCTATGTCTGTGACAAATACAATGATCAACGCTTTGCCATTTTGTTGTTTGTATCCAAAAATATCATGAAACCTACAAATGTCAAAATAAAATCCAACCATTTCCCTGAGTCTCAGTTCGCTTTAAAGTATTTGAAATACCTTTTTTTTCTGAATGTCAGAATAGGAAAAAAATCCTTCACTCATGAGGGAAAGACAGAAGATAACAACGTGTTTTAGTGAAAGTAATTGTACCTGTTATTAAATATACAACCAGTGCTGATTAGTAGTAATGTGTGTATATTAACCTCTGTGTACTTCCATAATTATTCCTTCTACCAGAGGACACTTTAATTTTGCATTGAGGCTACCAGATTGGATGCACACATATCATATTAATCCCCTTCTTTGTTTGAATGCTCATTAAAACAATTCGTTGTGCTCTCACTGAAATGACACATGCTTTAGTGAATTATATTTGATTCACAATTTGCCTTCAAGCTTCAGTGAACCGGGGATATCTTAAATACTAATTGTTAAAGTTCATGTATTTGCCACTTAGTACCAGGAAATCTCATTTGGATGCAATAAACCCCGTTCAACAGAGGTCCTAATTTAAAATCAGAATGTAGATTTCTCATCATTGCAGCTGCTTGTGTACTTTAAATCTTATTGATCTCCTTGTTCAACAATTTCTCTTCATTATAGGAATAATCCGATTTACCGAGGCTGCATATATGTGATTACAAATATCCCTCACCTTCCGACGGCAACACGTGGGGGCCGTTTCTTATGTACAGCCCTGGCCTCTAGACACAGCTGACTAATGTCTTCTGGCATCAGGGTTTTAAGGAAATCAATTTTTTGCACAATAACTAGCCCAGGCAAGAATCTGCGCCGTGGAATGAAGGAAAGCATACTTCTAATGAAAACCCTATTATCAAAGACACACAGTCATACATTATTTAGTGAATGCCAGTTTCACAAGGCTGGTTCAAAAACAAACATGAATTATTCATCCATACCCAGATTTTCTCTTGGTTTTCTCAACGTAATTAATATTTAGACCAATCAGCTCGTCAAAAATCAAACACTGTGGCTTTTTTATCTAATGAGGAGAAAAAAAATGATAGAGTTTCATGACCGCTACGCCTAGGGTGTGTGGTGGAGATGCTTATTCACAATGAAGAGGGAATTCTGCAGGTTTATTGATTAAAGTCCAGCTTAAAGGTATAGCTATTATTCTGCTGCTGAAAGGGGATCACCCCTTTGCCTGGAGATCAATGAAGAGCCTGCAGCTATAACTACCATGAACTTGATGATGTTATTATTACTATGCCATGCACCGATGAAATTGATTATATAGTCTCATCAAATACGTGTCAGCACATCCTGAAATATAGCCTCCTTAGCAATATCCTTAAATTTGCAGTAATAGATCCCCGTGCCACCATTTTGGAACTCACGAAGCAGCATAATGTTTGATTACATCATAAAAAAAATAAAAACGGTTGTTTGTGCAGCAGTGTAAGTGCTAGTCAACTATTTACACCTACAATCAATCATTTATTCAAGTAAAAATATTTGAATAATCACAAGGGGATATAACATTTTGTGACAATTGCCCCATAAACAAATAAATATACATATTTATATAAGCATAAGTGGAAGTCAAAATGTGCAACCAAAGTATATGCACAGCTTCTGAGGCAAAATAACAAGGCGGGACGTCCTCCACAGCACAGAGACCCTCTAAAGATGGTGAAGATTCAGATTCACAGTGAAGACATGGTAACGTTTCCCGTCTCGTGCAAGCCTTCTCGGTCGAAACTGTCCGGTAGCCATCAAAGAAAACAAGGGAAACCTTGTTGATGGAAACATTGTTTTTGGACACATTGGCCAAACAGTCCAGAAGCCATCAATGGAAACTTTTTCGTCAGATATATCTTGACTCCTGGTTAACGCTGTTAGCTCGTCCATACCAATAAGCCAGTGATTTTACAATGCCCATGATGATAGGCCATGGTTGCTGCGAAAGAGCAGCAAATAAATGGCAACAAACAGAACTCTCTCTACAAAAACATTTTTATAAAGGGCACAGCTTAATAAATTACTAATAGAAGTCGCTGAACGATAATGACAACAGTAAGATCAAATACAAAAAATGAAAGTTGAAAATAGTACAAATCTAGCAGAAGCAACAGGCTGCATGCACTGTTGGGGCATGTGCTCAATTCATTTCACATGCAGCTGTTTGACAACTTTCCAGCTCTTTATAATCAATAATCCTGTTCATATGATAAGCATTTTAAACAAGCAAATAGATTTAAAAAAGAAAGTTTAAATGGTTACATTTAATGATTTATTTGGGAAGGCAAATATTGTTTTTTGAGTCTGAATCAATCACAGACTTTGAGGCCGTTTTGAAATACTCGCTATCAATTCCACATGCTGACATTATTCTTGAAAATCTGTTCAAATAAAAACAAGGATTTATGGCAGCTACCAGGGCTTACTGGAAAATTGCTCTAACTGTTGTCTAAATGTCACAGGCCACAATCCAGCTGCAGAGTCATTCACACAAGGCCTGGGGGAAGCATCATAAAGGTTACAAATGTCAATTATGTCTGATAAAGTTTGGAATGGAAGAGTTCTGTTATCTCTGCACATTTGGTTCTTCCATTGACATATATGCAGGGGAAAAACTGGACTGACCAAATATAAAAAGTCATTATTCATCAACTTTAAAATGTGGTTAGTTTGTGTAATGGTACCTTTCATTGCAGCAAATGCAGTCTGTGAAACATGATCATTTTAATTTACGACACACTCCCAGACTGAAAATAACATTTATTTGATGTTTTCTTTACCCTTCTCTCTATCTTAAGTCTATTGCAGCATTTCTCAAAGCGTGGGGCCCGCCCCACTGGTGGGGCGCAGAGATGTGATAGGTGGGTCATGAATGGACGCGATGAACGGGAGATTTATTTTTTATTTTTTGGGCCTCAGGCCGGAATCGAACCTGGGTCCTCACGGGTGGTAGTGGACTGTTACAGCCCGCAATGGCGGGTGTTTGCGGCGGCGGATGCGGTCCCGGGAAAGCGGCGCTGTGAAAGTCCACGGCCCATATGCCAGAGCCAGCGGCCCACCGAACGCAGCAGCCCACCAACGGCAGCGCCCCACCGGGAAAAGTCCCGAATCTCCCGATGGCCA
>NW_011334819.1:22997-24858 GCF_000735185.1 Notothenia coriiceps
ACACACACACGTGCAGTCGCACACACACACACACACGCACAGTCACACACACACACACACACACACACACACACACACACCTGAAACCAAATGAACGTGTATTATGTCTAGGAGTGGAGAGGGAGTATCCAGTAATTGGGCAGAGAGCTGTGCACATTCTTCTTCCCTTCACCACATCTTATCTCTATGAAATGGGTTTTTCAGCTGTTGCAACACTGAAAACAAAATACAGATCTAGGCTCAATATTGAACACGACTTGAGAGTGGCATTATCAAGCCTGCGTTTTGAAAAGATGTGCAGTGCAAAACAGGCTCATTGCAGTCACTAATAATCCAGTGATGAGACTCATGCATTCAATTGGTCATTTGCATTGCTGAATATATTTTCCTGAATGTATTGATTTGTTATTGCTTTTCTCTATTTTGAACTGATGTTATTTGTTATTGATGTTATTTGTTATTATTGAGTGATGTTATTTGTTATAAGATGTAGAACTTGACGTTATTTAAATACATTTCACAATTTTAAGCTTGGCCTACCATTGATAACACAATTGCATAGTAGGCCCTTTTTCTATATGCTTGGAATTTGTTATTGATTTTCTCTGTTTTTCAACTGATGTTATTTGTTATAGATATATTGTTATAGAACGATACATTCGACAATTTTAAGCTTGGCCTACCATTTTATTGGAGTGATGAGGGACAGGTGGGGCTTGAAAAGGCCCACCTGGAATGACAGAAAAGGTTTGAGAGCCACTGCCTATTGTGATGTGTAAAAATCCATAAATAGAAAACCTTGAACTAAGGACTATATTTCAAACACTTTAACAGGCTATAATATTAACTCAAAGTATTAGATGTACAATTATGGAATAGCAGTAGAAATGAGGTACCCTTGAATCCCCTGCTGGCTTTGACTCATGAACCCATGGTGTCCTAGAAATCAATACACTCAATCAATATACATTATTCACACAACGGAGGGATCATGTAACCATTGGGTTAGTGAAAAGCTTATCCTTTTACACATGACATGTTATGTCTTCTCATCTCATACCTCCAAACAACACTGATTGTCTGTGTCACAGGCTGCGTTGTAAATCACTTTTCAATTTTGTTGCTTTACGTACTGCAGCTGGCCTACAAAGTGTGTTTTTCCATGCAGTATTTATACAAGTGGAACATGCTATATACAGCTTGAACATTGACCCTCTTGCTAATATATCCATCTGTGCAAAGGATTGTGGGTCGGAATAGTCAGAAAAGCATGGTGGCTTGCATACTTCAAAATGTGACCTCCTGGTATTTTTCATATGATACAGGATTGCACACATACTATGTTTTGTAACATGCTAATCTTTTTTCTGATATTCCTTAATAGTATGGGCATTGGAAGGCACCAGTGCCAAAGCTATGTACTTTGACCCATTTCAGAATCATATTATTAATTATTGTATTATAATAATTGATGATGCATTACTTGTGAGTAATGTTGCATTGGTAAAGGTGAATTTGATGTTATTTATGAACTGCTTGGTAGCTTGACCTTTAATGATATGGTTACATTTTATATTGATATCAAATCTTCAAAATAGCTAGTAACTTAAAGGGGACCTATCTTGCAAAATGCACTTTTGTGCGTCTTTTATACATGAATATGTGTCCCCGGTGTGTCAGGGAACTCACCAAGTGTCAGAAAACACAACCCTCTCTCTTTTACCTCCATACCCACATCTCTAAAAACGGGGCTGCAACGGATCTGATACAGACTGATCCAGATTTGAAAATTCTCTGACGTCACAGAAGTGGCGCTACGGCTATTGGGCCAACTCCACCAATCAGGAGGAGACAGCCACGC
>NW_011334820.1:0-3289 GCF_000735185.1 Notothenia coriiceps
CTACTTACAGCAGTGGTCACCAACCTTTTTAAGCCCAAGATCACCGACCTCGGCCTATGTGAAAGGCGAGATCTACCTATTGCAGAATTGGGTGAAAAAGACGGCCCAGACAATGCTTCCAATTTGAGGCCTTTTATATCTGGCTCATCTGAATTACTGTTACAATGAAGGCTCCATAATCAGCTCATGGCATATAGGCAGGGGTAAAGTGCTATTCGGGGGCGGACCTCACCTCCTCTAGGGGGTTCCTCACCTCCTATAGGGGGGTCCGGGGGGATGCTCCCCCGCGAAGATTTTTTTTTAAATATTGAAGTTGAAAGCATCAATCTGGTGCACTTTGAGAGCAACATGAAGAGATCTATGGATACATCTCTCAGCACCCAGATGAAACAGAACTGTAAACAGATTTTCTTTTTCTTTATGGATATTTTACAAATCACATTAAACTGTATTCTTGTTTTACTGACATACTGTATAGTAGGCTATTTCATACCTGTTTTTCATTTATTCTCTTATTGTTTGTATAACTATAATGATCGTATGAAGGTGTGCCGCGGAAATAATCTTTTGAATAATTTGTGACAAAACCGTTCTAAACACTCAGAGAGTCCTTTAGCTCACCTGAGCCCCTCAGTCTGACAGGAGAGGACTCTTGTCCAGCTTGTTGTGGAAACAGCTCCTTATGTCCGTTAGTGCAGCTAGCTAACCAGATGCTAACATCACGGTCCCCGCTAGCACTGGTCCCTCTCTCTCCCTCACTCCCTCGCTCCCTCACTCCCTCTCTCCCTCTCTATCACACTAAATGCGCTATCGCCACACACACACAGAGCCGAGCTTGAATGACACAAGCACACGTGTATTTCCATGCAACTCTCTGATTGGCCTGGTGTCTTGCCTCTGTTGCGTTCACTGAACACGGGAAATTACAGTCCTGCCGTTCTCTCTTGTGTCATGATGAGGTTCACGTAAAACACGGTTAATGTATTATATTATTGAGGTGTCTCAAATATACGTCAATCAAGTGGCACCTGCTAACGGGGTGGTGGATGATATGTTTACATCTAAAAACATATTTTTCAAACATTATTATTTTAATTTTCTTTTTCTTTCTTTTGTTACTTTTTGTTTTTAACGGTCCGCGATCTACCCCCACCACACTCGTGATCGACCGGTCGATCGCGATCGACTGATTGGCGACCACTGACTTACAGTATAATAGTATATATATTTTATAATAATCTGTTTGTTCCTGCCTCTCCTCCTCCCTGCCTCCAGGGGGAGCCATCAAGAAGCCCCTGAGGGACCTGGTGGTGGCCGACTCGCAGACGGCGGTGCTGGAGTGCGAGGTGGCGAGCCCCACGGCGGAGGGGAAGTGGCTGAAGGACGGGAACAACGTGGACTTTAATGAGAACACGAGAAGCGAGGCGAAGGGCGCCGTCAGACGCCTCGTCATCGCTATCACCAAGGCAACCGACGTGGGCGAGTACACCTATCAGGTGGCCACGTCCAAAACCACCGCCACCCTGCGGGTCGAGGGTATGTCTCTACGCCTATTCACTCTGGATTCATATTTTTAACATTCGTTTTAGTTGTGAATCTTTAGCAGATGATGCTCCTCCGTGTGCTAATGGGTAATAAGCGGATAACAAATCATTTGTGATAACTGTTTCCTGCTAACGAATACTAAGTGCTTATTTAATAATGATATATAATATAACCCTAACGAGTGCCTTGGTGTGTTTGCTGCAGCGGTGAAGATCAAGAAGACGCTGAAGAACCTGAACGTGGTGCAGACGCAGGACGCCTCGTTCAGCCTGGAGCTGACCCATGAGGACGTGAGGGGCGCGGCCTGGATCAAGAACGGCGTGGAGATCCTGCCCAGCGACAAGTACGAGATCAGCATCGAGGGCGCGGTGCACACGCTGACGATCAGGAACTGCAGCACCAGCGACGAGTCCGTGTACTCCTTCAAACTCGGGAAGCTGTCGGCCAACGCCCGGCTCAACGTGGAGGGTACGACGACGGTTCATTTACATCTTTTTATGTTTGATAAGAATATGTATATGTAATTAATAAAGTATTTAATTGTATTAAATTAAATGTATTTTTGGACATTTACTTAAACTTATGTTTTTACAAAGATTTTTTTGTATTGTTTATTATTAATTCATTTAGCATATTTTAGTAACCGGTTTCCGTAAAAAATGTTTTTCTATTTCCTTTATTTAATTTCATCTTTTCATTGCAGATTTGAATTAAATTCCTATGCTCATTAAAAATGTGTATTTCATCTTTTTAGGTCACATTTTTTGTTCGACTCATTTATTATTTTATATTCTAAAATAGAGCAATGGGCATAAACCCAGTTTCGCCCGAGATGAATTAAGAACTCTGTTCCCCACAGGCATTAAGATCCTGAAGAAGCCGAAGGACGTGACCTCCCTGCTGGGCGCGACCGCCGTGTTCGAGCTCGGTCTCTCCGAGGACGACATCCCCGTGAAGTGGATGTTCAACGGCGTGGAGCTGCAGGCCAGCGACAGCTACAGGATGCTGTCGGAGAAGAAGACGCACAAGCTGATGGTGCAGGACGTAGACAACAGCAAGCAGGGGGAGTACAGCGCCGTTGCGGGGCACCTGCACTGCAGCGCACGCCTCATGGTCGAGTGTGAGTAGCACGTTAGCCTAGCACGTTAGCCTAGCACCATAGCACTCTTTTTAGTTCAGGGTCCACATACAGCCCAATTTGATCTGAAGTGGGCCGGACCAGTAAAATCACAGCATAATAACCTGTAAATAACCCCTTAACTTTAGTGGAAGAAATTACATTCTGACCATTTTAACATTCATGAACTTCCTTTTATAAAACATTAGAAACAAAATGACATTTCTTAAGAAGCATAAATGCAATTTCAACCATATCATGCCTCAGTTTATCATGAATGTCTTCTCTGTCATTTGAACACTTTGCAAAGTCATCCTGAGGATCGGACCCTCTGGCGGTCCAGTCTTGGTCTATGTTTGACCCCCCTGATATGAAGCATCCTGGATGTTTGCTGACCCGTGTTTCCCCCCTGCAGCCCTGAGAGTCACCAAGCCTCTGAAGAGCGTCTCGGTGCCGGAGACGCACACGGCGTCCTTCGAGTGTGAGGTCTCTCACTTCAACGTACCGTCCACCTGGCTGAAGGACGGCGTGGACATCGAGATGAGCGACAAGTTCAGGATCGTGGTCCAGGGGAAACTCCACCAGCTGAAGATCACCAACACGAGCCGAGAAGACGCCGCCGAGTAC
>NW_011334820.1:4032-37176 GCF_000735185.1 Notothenia coriiceps
GGGGGTATAGAGAGGGGGGTATAGAGAGGGGCGTATAGAGTGGGGGTATAGAGTGGGGGTATAGAGAGGGGGTATATAGTGGGGTTATAGAGAGGGGGTATAGAGTGATCAAAGAAGTTATTTAAGTGGAGAGCAAAGAGACCTCTGACAGCCTGAGTCCTCCCTCTGACAGCCTGAGCCCTCCCTCTGACAGCCTGAGTCAGAGGGAGGGCTCTGAGACACAAACACCAAAAACACTGAGATTGAAGTCGTTATTTAGTTAAAAAGTGTAACGTGGAAGGTGAGCCCAGGGATGTGTTCAACAGAGACATGTGTTCAGGGTGTACGTTTCAGGACGGTGAAGGTGGATCTGCAGATGGTTAGGGACTGGGGGGTTTCACAGTTTAATGATGGGATGTGTAGGTGATGAGAATTTAAGGGTGGGACCAGAATGTTCAAACATAGAATATTTAGATAAATAAATAAAATAACAGATAAAACCTCATCATAATAATAATAATAGCATTGAAGTAATCGTGAACCCTCCTGTGTCTCAGCTCGAGTGATTGAGTTCACCAAGAAGATCAAAGACATAAAGGTCACGGAGAAGAAGAAGGCCGTGTTCGAGTGTGAGATCTCCGAGCCCAACGTGCAGGTGGTCTGGATGAAGAACGGCCAGGAGCTGGAGCAGGAGGACAGGTGAGAGAGAGAGTTAATACATCCTAACCTCTGACTCAGAGCGTGTTGTTAACCCGAGTCTCCGTGGTGCGTTCAGGTTCTCGGTGACAGCGGAGAAGTTTGTCCACCGGCTGATGATCCAGTCGGTCAGGATGTCGGACGCCGGAGAGTTCTCTGTGGTGGCCGGGTCGAGCGTCTCCAGAGCCCAGCTGGTGGTGGAGGGGAGAGACGTCCGAATCTCTGACCCCCCCGAGAGGGACATCACGGTGAGGGGGGGCACTCACTCATGATTACATCTATTAACTAAGAGAAAGAGGAAACTCTCAGGAACAGAGAGGGGGTCTCAGAGATAGGACAGATAATCATTCTGACCATTTACAAGATTACAGTGGTTTAGGACTTTAGGAGATTTAGGAGTCAAATCAGGGATTTTCTGAGAATAAAGTGCTAAATTCACGAGAAAATCTATTCTGTTCATCAAGTTCTGAGAAAAGAATGTGATTATTCTCTGATATGAAATCCAATTCACTGGAATATTTTGAGCATTTCTTTGAGATTTTAGCAGTAATTAAGTAGAATAAAAAATAAGCGAATATAACAAAATGAACAACCGGGAAATTCTCTGAGAATAAACGAATCATAATGTGAAAGGAATCATGGAGCATCTTAAAGTAGAAGAATGCTCCTGGGAAGAAGTTGGAGGAATAAAGAACAACATGGCGTTACTTGGATCTGAAACAAGAAACAGTAAATAATACATAAATCCAAACTGATTCCCGCCTGCAGGTTCTGGAGAAGCAGCGCGCCACCTTTGAGCTGGAGGTGAACGAGGACGAGGTGGAGGGCCGCTGGCTGAGGAACGGAGTGGAGATCCAGTTCTCTGTGGAGCAGCGCTTCAACTACGCCTGCATCCGGAGGGTTCACCGCCTCACCGTGACGGAGACCTTCAGGAGCGACGCCGGAGAATACACCTTCATCGCCGGGAAGAACCGGACCACCATGAACCTCCATGTCAGGCGTGAGTGATCTCCACCTCCATGTTTTCAATGCTATACATCTGTTGTCCTATATTCTGAGGTTTCTGCGTGTGCTTCAGTACCGGAGCCTCCTCAGATCGAGCGGCAGATGCAGCCTCAGACCGTTTCCTCCGGGCGCTCCGTACGCTTCACGGTGCAGGTGAGCGGCCTGCCGATGCCCACGGTCTCCTGGTACAAAGACTCTCAGAAGGTGATCACAGACTCAAAGTGCAAGATCCTCCATGACGAGAACGAGCACACACTGATGCTGCTGGACGTCTTCACCGAGGACGCCGCCGTCTACAGCTGTGCCGCCAGGAACGACTTCGGAGAGGCCATGAGCTCCGCCACCCTCACCGTCGAAGGTACGCTCTACATCAGAATCAGAATCATAATATATATGTGTATATAGCATATATCATCCAATACTGAAAACACAGCTAATTGTGAGAACGTTTTGACCAAGTCTTGTTAAATATTTAAACGTGACAAACAACCTGCTTGATAACCACTGCTCATGTGTTTGTCTTCAGTTCACGAGACTGAATCCAGGGTTTCTGCCCCGGTGCTCAAAGCCCCCATGAGGGACCTCCTGGTCGCAGAGGGGTTCCCGGCCCAGTTCCAGTGCACCGTCTCTGGGGAAGGTAGGGAACACGCCTGGTTTAAAGAAGAGATGCTGTCAGAACATTATGTCTGCATCCTCTGATCATAAGTGGTGTTACGCTGCTGAGTGACGATGTGTCTGCAGATCTGCAGGTTTCCTGGTTCTGTGGCGACAGAGAGGTCAGGGACTCAGACATCTTCAGGATGTCTCGTTCTGGTGAAACCTACCAGTTGGACATTTCTAAAACCCTCTCCAAGCACGAGGGAGAGTACTCATGTATGGCCTCAAACGCAGCAGGAAGGGTCACCTGTGCTGCGACTCTGAATATCGACGGTGAGTGATCCAGGCTCCAGATCTAACTGTCTCACCCTGCATGAGTCAAACACTCTGCTGCATGTTTAACCACCATGCTGGTCTTCAGCTCAACATGTCTTCTCTTGGTCTTATATGTTGGAATCAGCTCCATTTTACAGCCTGCTGAAGATACATTCATCCAAAGCGAGTCCCTCTAATCTGCAAACAGGTCTCTTTAGACGTTGATATTTCCACATCTTTTTTTATTCTTTTGCATTTTTGCAAGTATAGCCCTGACAAAAAGTCCTCTCAAGCTCTTTCTTTCATTTAGAAACTGAATCTGAAATGATCGGTTGGCTAACGGAGGATTGTAGGTGTCTAGAACTAACAATGAAAGTGTTATATCATATTTAGATTTATATTATGTCCTTAACAACCACTTCATGCTTCAAATATATAAAGAAGCATGCTTGGAACAAATAAAAGCCCTTTATTGAGCCAATAAAAGGCTGCATGGTTCATCAGTGTGTTCGCTCTCCTGCGGCTGGTCGCACAAAGACATCAGGATATCGGCACCAGAAATTGTCAAAGATCTCTTTAAATAACATCTAGACCCAAATAAAACAGGCTCAGTTCTGACAGAAAAGATAGATGGAGAAATTATTATAACTTCACCTAATTATCAACCATTATAAGCTCTGTGTTTAGGGTTTGCATCTATTAAACTACAAGAGCAAGCTACATCATCTGCATAGAGACATACATCACTTGATATGAAATCATTAGGAATAGAAGAGGCCCCAGGACGCTTCCCTGGGGAACTCCAAACTCTCTTATTTTGGGACTGGAGAGTTAATCCTTAACATCAACAAATGAGTTTGTCTCTATCTTTACAGACAACAACATCTTTGTGCAAGCAGCCTTCAGGAAGTGTGTTTTATGTTTCTTTTGTTGCTGGTACAGTTCAGCTAACTGTAGTTTCTGATAGCATGCCGACAGATATCTTTATCAGCTTCTGTTTCTGACCTCTCACTGAGCACAGGTGATCTTCCAGGGTTCTTCTCTCGCGTGATGCATGAGCGTCTCTCTTCCTTCACCAAATATCACGACTCTTTATTTCAGAGGAATGCAGCATGCTCCATCAGAGCTGAACTCTGGAAAAGCTTTCCGGGTTCCTCATGCTCGAGCACGGACTTAGTCCTTAGCTTTTATTTGGTTTTGACTTGGCTCCAGTCAAGCTTGCATGATTGACGGTGGAAAGCAGCCGCAGTCTGTCACCCCCCCCCCCCCCCCCCCACTGATCCTGACTGACCTCAGCGCTCCTCCAGCTCCTGGAACACCTGAGGAAGAATGATGCTGTGTTGACCTAACTCTTTACTCTCTTTACTGCCCAGATGGGACAGCCTTAGCTAGTGTGATGATCGGCGGAAGTGTCAGTCAGAGTGTTTTTACTGAGATGCTGTCTGAGAGCTCGTCCCTGTCCTGGAGGACGGTTGAGACACAGAGCTCGGTGGAGATGAGCTCTGAGAGCAGCTTTCAGACCTCATCCCGCCCCCGGCTGCTGGTGGAAATGAGCGACGTCCAGGTGCAAAGCGGCGAGATGGCCGAGTTCAGCTGCCTGGTGGAGGGGCAGCCCTTCACCGGGGTGGTGTGGGATCATAACGGCCACAGTGTGGTGGACTGTGAGCGGGTGAGGAGCTCTCAGAGCGGCAGGCTGTTGTCCCTGGTCATCCAGAGCGTTGGCGTGTTGGATCAGGGTTTGTACTGCTGCACCACCGCCAACCAGCACGGACAGAACAGCTGCTCCGCGCAGCTCACCGTGGAAGGTGCTTACTCTTTCTTTTTTATCATCTGGTCCATCCAACCCCCCCCTGCTCCATCTTCTGCGCCTCCCCGCCTCTTCATTTCCTCTCAGCCTGTAGATAGAGATGCCCCGATCGAGCCTTATCCACCCAAACAAGTGTTCTTTGTTTTCTGATAGCAGGTGGAAGACATATATATGATGTTACATTATATATGTAACCATCCCAAAGTCTAAAGGTTATCCTTTAGTTTTCTGTTGACATCTATATTGGTTATTTTGCATAGAAGCAAACAATTGAAATGATAAGGAAATAAATAATGAATGCATTTTTCTTAATATATGCATTAGTAGCTATAAAGACGTAATATATATATATATATATATATATTAGCGTATATAAGCTGCTAATGTTTGGAAGTTTAACACGTCATATTTCCCTCTAATATCTGAATTTGTTTAACAAAACCTACATTTTACAGGATAACATTTTAACACATCATAATAACATTATATTCTACTAATTTGTTCTGAACACAGAAAACATCACAATGCAACCTCTGTTAGCATTAGTGTTATTGTTCACTCTGAGTATCAGAGTACGGCTGTCAGCCTGATTGGTTCTTTTATATATTATGTTTGTTTCCTGACTACTTCCCGCTGGGTCGGGGCATCCCTACCTGTAACCGGCAGGATGTAGAATAACCCGCTGTTCCAGCTCCGCTCCCTAACCCCCCTCCCCCCATCCATCCTACTAACCCCTTTAGTGTTAATGAGTTATCCTCTCTAATGACTCTCCCTAACTTTATCTCACCCAGCGAAAGAAGCAAATCTCAAAGCAGAAACCCCAATCCCTATCGATTCTGTGCGTAAAGTGTCTCAAACAGACAGGGGGTCTCGAGACCTCCCTGAGCCCGATAAGCCGGAGGAGGCGGAGAGTCCGGGGGAGTTTCCTCCCTACAGCCTCATCAAACAGATGCACTTCCCGGACATCCTCCCTCAGGACAAGCGAGGCTCCCCCGACTTCCTCATCAAACTCCCCCCGGAGCTGCTCAGGAACCCCCACAGCGCCCCCCTGTGTTGCGTTACGATGGGGCTCCCCACACCGTTTGTCATTTGGCTTTACAAGCGGTTGAGTGTTGAGGACTCTGTGTCTTTCTCTGTGAAACACGACGGCCCCCTGTGCCGAGTGAATGTTAAAACTGTGGGACCCACTTTCAAACAGTCCGGCAGCAAAGTGACGAAAGGTTGGCATCTGCATGCTTTTGGTCCTTCTGCTCTCTCGGCCTCTCTCTGGCCCTTCACACTGCTCTCCCACACAGCCAGCAGAGACTCACTGCTTCACTCGGGGCCCGGAGGCTCTTTGGGTCCCGCTTTACTAAGAGCCAGGGACACTCATACCACTGAGGTGCTGCTGCACACTTAGGATCCAGGGGAAGCATGCAAGAACTTTAGTCAAATGAAGGGAATGTATGGATGCACGAGCTGTCACTGATTCTAGCAGTCTTGCACCATATAAGACGTTGTGTCCAGTTTGGAGAGTGATTTTAATTTGTGACCGTTTGTGTCTCTACAGTCACTGCAGAGGAGCAGAAACCTGGAGCTCAGGTCTGCGACGATTTGAAAGGTAAATATCGTCCGCGTCGTAAACTGTTTCTAACGTCTCAACTAAGGAGGATTTACTTTGTTATGACTGTTTCTTTGCAGGTTGCAGGGTAATTAAGTCGATTTTATGTTTCAAAATGTTTTTCGAGTATTTGACCATACTTCCAAAACAGGGACAGGGATTTTAGCCTTTTCAGACCATTTACATGCGCTAACATCTATAGAACAGACTACAGGAGAGGGAACACCACAGAAGAATAATAAGGCCTCTTTAACTTTTTTTTTTCAGGTTGCCGTGTATTCAAGTACATTTGATGTTTCAAAATGTTTTACAAGTATTTCAATTTACAACGTATTTGAGTTTTTTTTACACTTGTGCAAACTATTTTACCAAAACACAAAAGTGTGTGGGAGAGAAACTCCGTCTGGAGGAAACACATGGATTTTAGCCTTTGCAGACCATTTACATGCACTAACACCTATATAACTACAGGAGATCGAACACCACAGAAGAAGAACAGGGCCTCTTTAACTCAGGATCCACCTGCAGATTGTATATCAAGCTAACTGCATGACTCTGTCTCCACCGGAGGACAGAGTTGTCTCTCTGTTAAAGTTTACGTGTGATAGATGATACTGTTATTGCATGTCTGACTTAACTTTTGATTGTCATTATCCCAAGCCTTCTCTAGCTCTACCCTCGTAGTGGAAGAGGAAACCCGGGACTCGTACTACACCGGCCTAAAGCTCCCAGATAAAACCAGAACACTTGAACTCAAACCAGATTCCAAACGTTTCTCCAGTTCTTTGGAGAAGAAAAAAGAGAAACCAGTTTTCCTCAGCAAGCTCTCTCCAGCCACTGTGACTATCGGAGAAACTGCTAGGTTTACCGTCACGGTGTCCGGTTTCCCTAAGCCCGTAGTGCAGTGGCTCCACAAGGGGCAGACCATAACGAGCTCCCCCGTGTACACGTTGGTCCATGAGCGAGACGAGTACAGCTTAGTGATTAACAGGGTTCAGAGGGAGTTTGAGGGTGAGTACGTCTGCACCGTCAGCAACAGATTTGGCCAGTCCACCTGCACTTCTTACCTGCATGTTGAGGTGAAGGAGCCAGAAAAGCAGGAGAGCGTAGACAGGAAGAGGTTTGTAGCAGCAGGGAACCCCCCAGAGTTCACTAAAGCCATCGAGTCCCAGCAGCTGTCGGAGGGCGGTCAGGCGTTCTTTAGGTACGTTGTGACCGGAGACCCTTTCCCCAGCGTTCAGTGGTTTAAAGGCAGCTTGCACATTCAGCCCGGTGGGTTCTGTATCGTTGTGAACAACCCAGATGGATCGGGCTTTATTAACATCAAAGGAGTCAAACTAGAGCACAGCGGCGTGTACACCTGCAAGGCCTCCAACCACCACGGGGAGGCCTCCTGTTCTGCAGAGCTGCTGGTGTCCACAGCTCAGAAAACTAAAGGTTTGAAAATATCCATGACCGAACAAACCACAGAGTCCAGATTATACCAGAAAAGGACTCTGTCAGACCAGATGATTTACACCATCAGTACTGAGGACAGGCAGATTATCCCTAGTGAGGAGGTGGGCACCCTCAGAGAGCTGGATATCTCCGCCGCCACCCTGCACCGTGAGCAGATTACCCAGCAGGCCGCGGTGCTGCAGGCGCACCACATACAGGAGAGGGTTTCTGTGGCGCCAACCCACCCCCCTCAGGTCTCAGCTGTTCCCGTGAAACAGCTTCACATGGCCACTTTCCTATCCTCGGTCCAGGAGAGGCAGAAGATCACCGAGCAGCACTCCGAGCGGATCCTCAGCCCAGAGATCGTAGAGCTCCAGCCGGCCAAAGAGAGGCTGACAAAGCTGATGTCGGCCACGTCCCAACAGGTCCTGCCTCTCAGCTCTGTGAGAGCCGAGGCCTTGACAGACCGGGTCCCAGAGCAGGTCAGCGCTTGTATTGAAGCCCGGCAGCTCGTTAGCGGTCACCAAGTGGACACCCATCTGCCGATCCTTGATGAAACCTCGGGCGTGACCCTAAGACCGGAGGAGGAGAGGAGCTTCAGGGTCACAGAAGGGGTTAAGATCTTATACTCGGCTCAGTCTGCAGGGCAGCTGCTCGTCACTGAGAGACACTCAGAGCCGCTGCCAGCTTTAGATGCAGCCTCTCAGCCTCTGATTGAGAAAGAACAATCTAAACCAGTTGTAGCACCAATGAGTGAGACCCGGCTGGCTTTATCCAAAGAGCAGGAGTTTAAAATCCACAGACCAGATCAGGAGAGCATCACCCCCCACAAAGACTTTCTCTATAAATCAGCTGTTTCTGCTGAAGAGAAGTACCAGCTGCAGGGGGAGCAGGCAGGGTGGCTTCCAGGTTTAGACTCGTCTGTGAGTCTGCAGCCTCAGCAGGAGGGAGAAAGACTCCTGAACCTGCAGGTGATCAGTGACCAGGATGTCCTGCAGTCTGAGGGCAGGTTCAGCAGTGAGAGGCCTCCCACAGAGCAGGCTGAGGCCAGGAAGAGTCCCACTGTGTTGCATTCAGTGACTGAAGAAGACCACAGAACAGCGGTTTGTGAGGCAAGCTCAGAGTTCTCAGCAAAGACTGCCGCGGTGTCTGTTCAGCCGAAGAAAGAGTCACCGCCAACTAAATACCTCCAATC
The DNA here is from genome assembly GCF_000735185.1 of Notothenia coriiceps. Taxonomy (NCBI): domain Eukaryota; kingdom Metazoa; phylum Chordata; class Actinopteri; order Perciformes; family Nototheniidae; genus Notothenia; species Notothenia coriiceps. Next base: position 12,664 of record NW_011334820.1, read on the forward strand.
AGTTCACTCTCTATCAGTTCTGCCAAAGGAAGGGATAATTACTGTCTCCAAACCTGACCAGCAGGTGGCAGCACAGAAACAGGAAAAGGCTAGGAAGCATGCAGCTAGCTCAGAGGAGAGGCGGGAGATCACAGCAGATTATCACTCAGATCTGGATGTGTCGGTGACCGGGGTTCAGACCCAGCTTCGGACCGAGCCCCGGCCTCTAAACATCCTCATGGTCTCCTGCCAGCAGGTGGCGCTACCCAAGGAGACGCCAATCATTACTGACGTTCAGCAACAGCGAGCGCTGGTTCAGAAAGAGGACTGCTGGAACATCAAGCAGTCTCTGAATGTAACAGACACTCACAGCCTTGAAGAGGGTCACACCGACAACATTCAAGCTGATGAGAAATGCAAGCCTGCAATGAAGGTTGAACCTAAAATCCCAAAGAAAACTATCTTTATAGAGGAGAAGGCAGTTGCTACTGAAAGCTGTACTATCTTAGAGGCAGCGGAGCAGGACTTTGCAGTCCAGATCCAAGAAGGACAGTCAGTGCGACAGTCTGTGCTGTTAGAAGAGAAACAGGTCATTATGGGAGAGCAGTCCAGTGAGATTCATAAATCTGAAGCCTCGATCCTCAGCGTCCTGACCCAGCCTGAAGGACCTCTGTTTGTCCACGAGTGTCAGGACGCTCTGACTCTCCCCAAAGAGCTCAACTTCATCATTCAGATCCCCAAAGCGTCCAGTCTGAATATACGACGTCAGCTCAGAGACGCTCTGCAGTCGGCCGTGGCCAGCGATCAGCCGGTGCTTCTGGCCGACGTCGTGGGCCGGTTAGAGGCGGTGCAGGTGCAGGAGGTGAAGGTTCAGAGAGAGCCCAAACAGGCCTCTTCTACATATCTGATCACTTCTCCAGGTGTCCCGATGGAGATCACTGTGTCTTTTGAAGGGCAATACCCTCAGACGGCTGACCTCAGGTCTGAACTGCAGGTCGCTCTGCATGCTCTGGTCTTCCAGGAGCAGCAGAGTCTCAGCGCAGAGCAGCCGGGCACCATGCAAATCGACAAGCCTCAGAAAGTGCTGCTCAGCTCAGCGTCCTCCAGAGAGGTCTTATCGTCTGTGGTGGACACCAAAGTGTTGGCAGAGAGCGCCGTTGGGTTTCCTCCCAATGTGTCTCAGTCCGCAGCCGTCAAAAGAGAAGCCAGTGCTTCCTTCCAAAGTGCGACGGTTCAGAGCCGGACTGAGGTTCACGAGTCGCGGCAGGTGAGCAGAAAGACGGTCCGTTCAGAGAGGACTGCCGGCGCCGCTGAGGCGACCAGAAGCGGGCCCGTGGGTCAGATCCCTACTGAACATCTTGTGGATGTTAGTGTCCACAGAGAAACCAGAGAGGAGTATCTCTCAGAGGCCGTCATGATCAGCGAGTCCTCTGACAGTCTGGCTCATTATCCCGTTGTCGTTAGCTCTCTGGAAGATGTTTGGGTGGAGGAAAACGGTAAGGCAGTTTTTACTGCCACCATAAAATATGTCACCGAAGTGAACTGGCTTTTTAACGGTGAAATGCTGAAATCTGGAAAAGAGTTCAAGTGTTCTGCAGACCAAGACACATACACACTAGTTATCCACAAAGTGGTGAAGGAGAGACATCAGGGGGAGTTTGTCTGTGAGGCTGAGAACGAGGCCGGCAGGACGACAACGTCTTCACGACTCACTGTGGTCTCCAGAGGTTTGATGATGGCCCGTTCTTTACAATCATCAACTAACCTCACCGTTTCTAAAGCTGCTGTCTGTAAACCTCAGCCACATTTTATAATGAACTACTAGCTAGTGTCCGACTTAATCTTAAAAAACTGAAAAGGTCTCTTTGGGTGTTTGTTAAGTAAAACTATATTGGGATTTTTAAGGTTTTTAACAAACAGCAGCGACACTTTGGTCCATTCCTCCACAAATCACCCCACATCCATTCCTTTATCCTCTTAAGGAATCACCTTTGGCTCCATACCTTAAATCTTCCATCAGTCCTGCTTCCTGGTCCATTCCTCTTTGCATGCTTTCTCTGCTCTTCTTGTCACAGTTTCATCACATCTTCAACCCTAATACCATTTTCTCCTCCACGGTCACAGCAGGACTACCATGTGTTGCACTTCCCATCCAGGTTCACTCCATCCCACCACCACTACAAACATTCATCTTCCATGTGTCATCGCTCTGTGTATTAACTGTGTTTCTACTTTCCTTCACAGTGAAGCCTGTGTTCAGGCACAGGATCGCCCCTGTGGAGATCAACACTGGCAACATTGCCAAGTTTGAATGTGAAACTGAAGACGCTCCGAATGTGAGCTTCAAGTGGTTCAAAGATGGTCAGCCCATCAAAGAAGGAGATAAATACAGGATTATCAGTCGCTTCAGGACCTCCTCTCTGGAGCTGCTGAGCCCCAACAGAGAGGACAGTGGTCAATACTCCTGTAAGGCGACCAATCAGCATGGCTCTGACGAATGCTCCGCCTCCCTCAAAGTGACGGGTAAGAGCAAAGCACGTTTCCTTCTTCTTCGCTGGTTTTGGGTTTGTTTCATACTGTGATCCTTTTCTGGTTCTAACTTTGGTTGGTTGAACCTGTTCTTGTTCTGCTGGAGAGCTTCTGTCCAACCGGCAGGTGTTGGTCCAGAACCAGCAATAACATGTTTCGACTAATGTCTTTCTGTTTTTCCTAATCCTTTTAGAGCAATGCCCCCCCGCCTTTATAACTAAACCTGACCCTCAGACAGTGTTTGTTGGAAAGAGGGCTCTGATACAGTGTGAGATAACAGGATCTGCTCCACTGAATGTGGTCTGGCTCAAAGACAGCCAGGCCTTGCCTAAAGTGCAGACACACTACCAAATGTCTTGTGAAAAGAATAAGCACACTCTTGAGATAACCCGGCTGGAGCCTTCAGACCGGGGGCTTTATGTGTGCCAGCTGTCCAACAGTGTTGGCTCAGCTGAGAGCAGCATGGAGCTGCGGGTGGTTGATAAGCCCAGCTTTGTGCAGCCTCTGGGCCCTATGGCTGCTGTGGTCGGGGCCCCTCTGCACCTGGAGGCTCAGGTGGATGAGGACACCGGGGTCACGGTGTCCTGGTCAAGAGACGGTAGAAAGGTGCACCAGTCTCCGGACTGTAAACTGTCCTTTGAGGATAAGACCGTTACTCTTGATATCCAAAAGACCACACTGAGAGATTGTGGGAATTATGTGTGCACAGTGGCAAATGAAGCAGGGAGTGCCTCGTGCTCCACCTCAGTGAAAGTCCAAGGTAAGAGCTGTCTAGTTAATTTTCATGATAACTGCAGCATTTGAAGCTATTGCAAATCTGTAGTACTGAAAATTAACACCATGTATTCTGTCATGTCTTCTTCTTTTTTAATGTGTTCCCTTTCTTCTTGGTTGTTATTTTGAATGCCCTCTTCATACTGGTTCTTTCTCACCACCTGCTCTGCAGAGCCGCCGGTCTTTGTAAAGAGGCTGGAGGCGAGTTCGGCCTGGAGACAGGGCAGCACCGCCCGGCTGCAGTGCTCCGTCAAAGGGTCGCCTGAACTCCACACCTCATGGTTCTTTAATAACAGCCAGCTGTCGGCAGGCGGCCGGTACGAGATCAGTCTGAAGGACGGGGTCACCACTCTTGAGATAAAGGATGTCACGTTGGGTGACAGCGGGAACTTTACCTGCGAGGTGCTCAATGAGTCGGGCTGTGAGAGCTGCAGCACTAAGGTCACAGTGAAAGGTGTGTAGGCTGAGTTACATAGAACCACAGCTAGGCAGATTTAGTCTGTTTCAAAACACATCTGGTGCGGTGCCTTTGGTTGAGTTCATGGATCAATCTCTGATGCCAAAACAACAAACGCTTCATCTTTTCCTAAATGAAACCCACAAAAACAGTGACGTTTATAATGTTGTTGAGATCAATTGGAGTAGACGGGGCTTTTGCAGGCAGGAGATAAGTGCAAAGTAAATGTAAGACAAACTATGACCAGAAAGATAGACAATTCCATGTTCGGGCCCTGCTACTTCTATCATGCCCCTTAGTAAATATAGTTTTCACTTGTTCCGCTTACATTTGTATACCTTGAAACATAAATAAATAGTAATCAAGTATACACATCACTCTGATTGGGACCATCCAATACGACCTTGTGAACTGGACCCTTTAGTGCCTTTAGTCTAACTTAGCCATCTGTCCCCTGTAGAGCCGCCCTCTTTCAGGAAGGAGCCCCCTTCCTTAGAGGCCGTCCGAGGGTCTGTAGCGGTGCTGGAGTGTGAGATATCCGGCTCGGCACCATTCGAAGTGTCTTGGAAAAAGAATAAGAAGCGCCTGTCAACAGATAAGAAGTACCGCATATTGTCTCAGGGAGCCCTGAGCTCTCTAGAGATCCACTCCTTCGAGAGCGCTGACGCTGGGGAGTATGAGTGTGTGGTCTCTAACGAGGTGGGGTCCGTCACCGCCAAGTCACTGGCTAAACAGAGAGGTTAGTGATGTAGAGAAATAAAGGACTCTTACTATAGATACTGTGGGCTGTTGTTAATATCATCCCTGTTATTGCAGAGCCTCCCATGTTCTCTAAGAGGATTGAGAGTGCTACAGCGGTGCTGGGAAACACAGTGAAGCTGCAGGGGAGCCTCAAAGGCTCCACACCCATCACGGTGAAATGGATGAAAGACTCTGAGCTGCTCAGAGACGATGATCCAACCGTCAAAATGATTTTTGAGAACAACGTTGCCTGCATTTCCTTCTCATCCTGCGACATTATTCATGGCGGCAAGTACACTTGCCTTGCTGAAAATGAGGCGGGACAGCAGAAATGTGAAGCTGTGTTAACAATTCAAGGTTAGAGACATTTCAGAATAATACAGAGCTGCAGGACCCTGAAGGCAGCATCTCCTGGTCCAATGGGATTTCTCCATGTGATTTTGGATTCAAACAACTCAAAAAAACTAAACGTTTCTGATACTTACACGTTTAGTTCAAAAGGATAATCTCCACATATTAACGCTACTTTATGATTTCTGAAGTAAAAAGCTAACGTTAGGCTATAAAGGAACTACCGGTCACATGACTTCACGTCACCAGCGCTAAGCTAAAGGCGGCTAATGTTGGCTTATGTGGTAGAGCAAAGCGTCAAAATCTCTTCAGCTGGTGTTAACCACAGACCTTACTTCAGGATAACAACCAAAAACACATTCAGAAAACCATCGACCTCCAGACCAGGGGACTTCAGGGCTGATTCCTGCAGCTCTCTTTAGGAGTGTTCTGCAGATGTAGACATTAATACACCGTCTTGTGTTATAGAGCCTGCTAGCATCCTAGAGAGAGCCGCCTCCATCAGTGTGAGCACAGGAGACTCGGCCACACTGGAGTGCACCATCACAGGAAGCCCAGAGCTCACAGTGAAGTGGTTCAAAGACGGCAAGGAGGTGATCAGTGGCCGTAAATATAAGATGAGCGTCAAGGAAAACACCGCCGTTCTAAAGATCCTCTCGGCAGATAAGGGAGACTCTTCAGAGTACAGGATGGAGGTCTCCAACAAAGTGGGCAAAGACGAGTGCAGCAGCTCCGTCACTGTCCTAGGTTAGTGTGAGAACCAAATAGTGTTTGATTCTGAAGGGATAGAGACAGGCAATCATTTGTTTGATATACTTCCACAGATCGAGCCGTCCCACCGTCCTTCACCAAGGCTCTGAAGAAGGTGGACGGCAGTGTTGGTAGTAATGTCACCTTGGAGTGCCGATTGGCTGGATCTCAGCCCATGGTTGTTAACTGGTTCAAAGATGATAAGGAGATCCACAGCCATGGCAAATATAAGGTTGACTTCACTGAGATTAAAGCCTCAGTGACGATAACGGGTCTGACACTGAGCGACGGGGGAGTTTATACCTGCCGGGCGGCTAATGGTGCCGGACAGAAAGAGACCATCGGTACTCTGTCCATCAAAGGTTAGAGCAGTCCCTTTAACATCAGCTTAAACAGCAACTGTACAAACCATCAGAAGGTATTGAAAGGCTGTGTTTGCTCTGTTTCTTCCCAAATAACTCCAGAACCTCCGGTCTTCACGGTGAGACCCGAGTCCCAGGACGTCTCACCGGGCTCACATGTTGTGATCAAATCAGCCTTCACAGGATCCGCTCCTCTGGTGGTTAAATGGTTTAGAGAGGAGAAGGAGGTGTTCACTGGGGGGAAGTGTTTCATAAAGAAAGACTCCTCTTCCAGCTCTCTGGAGCTTCAGTCAGTGAAACCCGGTGACTCGGCTAAATACACCTGCCAGGTGTCCAACGATGCTGGGAAGGTGGATTGCACCGCAGTCCTCTTTGTGACAGGTGCTGTTTCCTTCTCTCTTCTCTAAAGTGTTGCACTGAACTGTGATTTTCTTTACTTAACCTCTTACTGTAACTGTTACTGTTCAATTACAGAAGCCCCAACATTTACAATGAAGCTCGAGCCTTCACAGCTGCTGAAAACCGGACAGCCTCTAAAGCTGTCCTGCAAAGTGCAAGGCACGCCTGTTATTACCATCAAATGGTGTAAACATGGCTCAGAGATCTGTGCAGACCGCAGACACAGCATGTCCTTCGAGAGCTCTGTAGCATCTCTGGAGGTGGACAGCTGTTCCGTGCAGGATAGTGGAGAGTTTGTGTGCACGGCATCCAGTGAGGCCGGCAGCGACCAGTGCAGCACCTCCGTCACGGTCCAAGGTTGGTTCAGATTTCAGAGTTCACCCTAGAAAGATAGACTTAATACAGGCCTGAAGTCTGGTCCACATGTTTCTGTTCAATGCTGCAGACACTGGCTTCCTGTCTTTCAAAGACTCCATTCATCAGAGTTTCTAATCAGATCTTAGACAGCTCTGTGTTTCTTATTTGGAAAACGCATTGCCTTTGGAGCTTACCCTGGAGTCTCTGAACGGCTGAACGAACTCTGTGGACCAGACTGACCCTAGAACCCACTGTTCATTCCTCTGTTGCCTTTCAACTTACCATCTACCATCTTTGTCTTGTAGACCCTCCAGAGTTTGCGAGGTCTTTTGAATCAGCCGAGCTCGTAAAGGGAGCCGACATTTTCTTGGAAGGACTCGTTTCAGGTTCCCCTCCATACGAAATAAACTGCTTCCTCAATGAGAAGCTGATCAGAAACGACCAAAGACATAAAGTCAGTGTTGAGAAGGACACGGTCACTCTTCACATCTCAAAGTGTGAGATGGCAGACGCCGGCACGTACCGGTGCTCGGTTACTAACGATGTGGGAGACACTTCATGTTCTTGCCAGATTTCCCTGAAAGGTTAGTCAACCGATAGTAAAACATACCAATGTTATGTCTTCACATGGTGCCCAACTGGGTTCAACTCCTGTGCAATTCACCACAGCATGTTTTAGAGTATTAGTGCAGTATAAGGTATATCAAGGAGCTAGATGTGCATGTGGTTCCTGTGTGTTTGTGTATACCTCCTACAGTCTGATCTGTGGTCTTCTCCCACTAGAACCCCCCTCATTCATTGAGAGACTAGAGGATATGTCCTGCATGGTGGGCTCTGAGCTCACTATGAAGTGTTTGTTGTCTGGATCACTTCCCATGACTCTCTGCTGGATCAAGGACGACATTGAGCTCTCAGAAGACGAGCACATTAAGATGTCTTATGAAACTCAAAGAGCAGAGTTGGTTTTGAGAAATGCTCAGATATCCCACGGCGGGAAGTATGTGTGTCAGGCTCAGAATCGAGCCGGGACTCAGCGATGTGCCACCATGCTCATAGTCACAGGTTTGTAGGACATTTTATTGTCTTCTCTGCTTTCATGTCCAGCTTTCTGTTTACTCTGTCGCTTTAACGCCTGTCCGCGGTAGCAGCTAACTGTGTATCGGACTTTTTAAATCCCAGAGCCAGCAAGTATTTCAGAACAAGCGAGCTCCGTCAGTGTAACGCAGGGTGACCCGGCCCGGCTCGAGTGCCGGTTCTCAGGCACCAAGCCGCTCAGGTGCAGCTGGATGAAGGCGGGTCAGGAGCTGACGTCAGGCAGGAGATTCAGGATCGAGAGCTCAGACTGCAGCTCGGTGCTGTGCTTCAGTAAGACGGAGCTCAGGGACAGCGGGGAATACTGCTTCCAGGTTTCTAACGCCTCCGGCTGCAGCTCTTGTGAGGCAGCCGTTACTATCTTAGGTCAGTTTATTCAGAGGTTTCATAACTCCAATGAGTCTATTTCATTTATTCAAGCAGCTGAACACTGTTTCTGCACTCTGCATGTCTTAGATCAGATTTTTCCACCGTCTTTCACGAGAGGGCTGACGGAGACAGAAGCTATCAGAGGATCGTTTGCTCATCTCGAGTGCCTGGTGTCCGGCTCGCTGCCGATGACAGTACAGTGGTTCAGAGAGGAGGAGGAGATCCGCTCTGAGGATAAACACAAGTGCTCTTTCTATGAAAATGTTGCTTTCCTGGAGATCAGTGGTGTGGACAGTACAGACAGCGGCAGATACACGTGCATGGCTTCAAACAGGGCGGGATCAGAGCGGTGCTCCGGGGCGGTGGTGGTCAAAGGTTAGACTTTATCCTTACAACTCTGTACCAGGTTCACATTGTATATGTTGTTTTACATGTTACAACAACCGTGTTATCCACCAACAGATCCACCATGCATCTTTGAAAAGCCTGAGTCCATGAGTGTGTTGCCGGGGTCAATGGTTAGGTTTCATGTTGGCGTCTCTGGCACACCGCCGCTGACCATCAAATGGTTTACAAACAGGAAGGAGATGATGTCCAGTGCTGATCGCTCTGTGGTCAGACACACCTCGTCCAGCTCTCTGGAGCTTCTCTCTGCTAAAGCTTCTGACTCTGGAGAGTATGTGTGTGAGATACAAAACGCTGTGGGCGCCACTTCCTGTCGGGCAACACTCTCTGTGAAAGGTTCATATTAGTCTCTTTATCACTAGTCTTTACTTTGTTCTGACCACCATGCTCAATAACTCCTGTGTGTGTTTTTCCAGAACCGCCCTTTTTCATTGACAAACCGGAGGGTGTGTCAGTGGTCAGAGTGGGAGGCAATCAGGTGTTTGAGTGTCAGGTGGGGGGCTCTCCTCCGATCTCTGTGCGCTGGTTCAGAGATGGAGCTGAGATCCACCAGAGCGTCAAACACCAGACAGCGTTTACAAACTCTGCAGCCACGTTAGAGATCAGGGAAGTTAGTGAGCATGATGGCGGGAAATACTTCTGTGAAGCCTCCAACGAGGCCGGGATAGAGAGCTGCAGTGTGGAGCTGGAAGTGAAAGGTTGGTGTCCCTCGTGTTAGAGATACATCCTGCTTGACTGAAACAAACCACAGCCTGCTTCAGTTCCTCTTCTCTATTTCAGAGCCTCCTCGGTTTGCTGCAGAGCTGACGTCTCTGGAAGTTGTTCAATGTTCTCCAGCTGTGTTTGCATGCAAAGTGGAAGGAAGTTCTCCGTTTAAGGTCACGTGGTTCAAAGATAAGCAGCCAATCAAATCCAGTAAGAAGTATATTATCGCTGATGGTGAACATGTGAGCTTGCAGATCCGGGACTGTAACGCTGGGGATTCTGGGCCGTATCAGTGCATGGTAGCCAACGAGGCTGGCAGTTGTTCCAGTTTTGCGGTGTTATCTCTGAAAGGTTGGTTTTACATACCACTGACATTTATTAGGTTTACACCTCTGAACACTTTCTGTTAATACAACCACGTCTTTCCTTTGCATTAGTCCTTCCAACATTTGTAAAGAAGATGGAACATTTATCCACTAATCTGGGAGAGGTGGCGTTGTTTCGCTGCACAGTGGAGGGCTCTCAGCCTCTCTGTGTCCACTGGCTAAAGGACGGGACCTGGATCCCAGAGGGTCCACAGATTGAGAGGGTGTTTGAGAACAAAGAGGCAGTCCTCAGGATCCCCTCCTGTGAGGCGACTCACAGCGGGAGGTACACCTGCCAGGTGGTGAACGAGGCCGGGCAGGTCACATGCTTTGCCTCCCTGCTCGTGCAAGGTACTGCTGCTTCATGCATAACATTACAGGTAGCTTTAATGCTGTCTCCAACAAGTGCACTCACCTCTTTGTCTCGGTGTTTTAGAACCACCAACCATCCAAGAGAAGCCAGAGGTAGTCAAAGTGACCTGTGGAGACCCGGTTAGTCTGGAGTGCAGGGTAGCAGGAACTCCTCCGATCAGGTTGAGGTGGACTAAAGATGGCAGAGAGCTCCAGTCTAGCAGGAAGCTCCACCTCTGCTATGAGAACAACCTCAGCAGTGTTAGCATGCAGACGTCTGAGCAGCAGGACGGGGGGGAGTATCTGCTGGAGGCCTCAAATTCTGTCGGGGCCTGCAGCTGTAAAGTCCTGCTGCTAGTTTTAGGTTTGTGAAGATACTCCACAGCTTAGGACAAATATCGTAGAACATATTCTCTCTCTGACTCTAATTCTCTTTTCATTTCACTCTGAATAGAGGAAGTAGTCCCTCCGACGTTCGTTAGGAAGTTAACAAACACTCAAGCCATCATGGGTTCAGTGGTTACCTTGCAGTGCAAAGCTGCCGGGTCTCTTCCAATGTCTGTTGAATGGAGCAAAGGGAAAGATGACATCTCTAAGAGCTGCAGATATAACCTCCTGCATGCTGGAAACACTCTGTCGCTGGAGTTCAAACTGAGCGGGAGCATTGATACGGGGGAATACTCCTGTAAAGCGATGAATGCTGCAGGCAGCTGTGTGTGCAGTGCAGTGCTCACCGCTAAAGGTTAGCATCCAAACGTTATACATTATTTACTCCGAGGCTGTGAGTCCTGTGAAGTAATCATCTCTCCGTGTGGGTTTTAGTGCCACCAAGGTTTGTAGCTGAGCTGGAGTCTCAGGCTGTCGCTCAGAAGTCCACGGTGCTCTTCAGAAGTGTCTTTGAGGGAACTTCTCCGTTAATGGTGAAATGGCTCAAGGATGGCATGGAGCTCCTCCCCGGGCCGAGGTGTTCGATCAGCCGGGACGAATACTCCTCGTCCGTAGAGCTCCCCGCCGTCGGGATGCAGCACTCTGGGGTTTACTCGTGTCAAGTTAGCAACGCAGCGGGCGTTGTGAACTCTGCAGCGGAGTTATTGGTGAAAGGTTGGACTTCTTTTTTATCGTCCTCCCGCCATCATCACCTCCCTATAACTCCATCTTTTTTTAAAAGCTCCTTATTCTTTATTCCCTCCACCTGACCACCTGACCATCTCTTCCCTCCCCAGGAGTTTGTGTTGTGTTCAGTCACCTCCCTCCCTCCATCCATCCACTCATAGTAACTTGATATTTCTTTGACTTTGCAGAGCCCCCTCGGTTTGTCCTGAAACTCCCCCCCACTACCTTTGTGAAGCAGTGTGAGGGATACCGTTTCGAATGCAAGGCCATCGCCTCGCGCTCCCTGAAAATGTGCTGGTATAAAAATGACCAAAAGATAACGGACGGAGACAACTATAAAACTATGTTTGTCGACTCGACTGCGTACCTGCAGTTGCACAGCACCAGGTTTGCGGATAACGGCGTCTTCACCTGTGAGGCGCACAACGATGCCGGCAGTCTGAGCTGCAGCACCGTGCTCACTGTCCAAGGTCAGCTATCCAGCTTCTGCCTCACGTCGATGTGGTCCCTCTAAAATTGTGTGGCATGATACTAAGGAATGAACACCCCCCCGTGATGCAGATTCCAATATTACGTCTTGAGTTTGACATTTTCTTATGAGTGCTTTTGGAAACGTCAGCATGATACAAACAGTTGCTCCCTGTTGGGGAATCAGATTGTTTTCTTCCAGTGTGTTCGACAGCATGAGTGTTTCCTCTTTTTTTAGGCATGTTTTTCCCTATGTGTGGAATGACCTCCAGAAGACTTGTGTTTTTCCATCTCAAAGCTGGAGTGCAGAGTGTTTGTCTCCCCCCTCTGGCACTGAGAGTAATTACTATATTGGAGAACACAGGGGATGTTCAGATAAGAAGAACACTTGGCGTTCAGAAGATGGAAATGCTCGCTATGACTTGAGGAAGGTGTGGCGAGGTTCACCAGCACATCTGCGTCATACTGCAGAACACACAGCGCTAATCTTCATCGTTATTTTGTGAACCTGTTTTCCTCAAAATTAACGTATATTTATTTTTGTAAAAGTCCTGCGCTCCAGCTTTAACTCCTGATTTCTTCACTAATGAACTTCTTGTTGACGTCTGGATGGATTCCCTCGCATGGACTGAATATGAGCATGACCCTGAACCAGTCTGCAGTTTATTAATATATCTCTGATATATCTTCCAGAGTCCCCGTCCTTTATCAAAACTCCCAGTCCCGTAGAGGGCATTAAAGGGAAAGAGGCTAGCCTGCACTGTGAGGTGTACGGCACTCCGCCTTTCGTGGTTCACTGGTACAAAGAGAAGCGGCCATTGAAGGAGAGCAGGAAGTATAAGATGGTCAGTGAAGGCAGCTCAGCCACGCTCCACATTATGAAGCTGGAGCAGGAGGACGCCGGCCTCTACGAGTGCAGAGTGTCCAACAATGTAGAAAGTGCAACCTGTCGCACTACCGTTAGCCTGAGAGGTCAGTACACAGTCAAAGGTCATTTCATTAGCTTCTAGTCTTAGTGATTAGTCCCCCTCACCTTTAATGTCTCCACCAATACTCAGAAAAACCAACGTTTGTGAAGAAGTTGGTGGACCAGACGGTGAGCGTCGGCCATCAGCTGGCTCTGAGCGCCACGGTGAGAGGCTCTGAGGCTGTGACCGTGTCCTGGGTGCAGGACAAGGATCACATCCTCAGAGACGGGGACAACAGGAAGATCACCTTTGAGAATAATGTGGTCACCCTTGTGGTGCCTAAAGCTGACTCCACCACCGCTGGCAAATACACCTGCCGGCTGAGCAGCGAGTCTGGCGTTGTGGAGTCCGTCTCCCAAGTGACGGTTCTAGGTTGGTAGACCTCCTTTAGACTTTAGTACATAACTGCCAGGTCAGGATTTGTTTAGATTAATAACTTCTTCCCTGATTTTTAGAACCCGCCGCTATTGTGGATAGCCCAGAGTCCCTGAACGTGAAGTCAGGGGAGAACGTCTCTCTTGAGGTCAGAGTGTCTGGCTCTCCAGAGCTGAACCTTAAGTGGTTCAAAGATAGCAAAGTGCTGTCTGCTGGCGCCAAGTACCAGACGTCCTTCACAAAGAAGGTGGCCGTCCTGAAGATCCGCTCTGCTGACAAAGCAGACGCCGGAGAGTACAAGCTAGAGATCACCAATAACGTTGGTACGGCCTCTTGCAAAACTAAACTCTCCGTCTCAGGTTTGTCAGGTTTCTAGATTTACATTTTGAACTTCTTTTATCAAAGGTTAGCTCTGAATTGATTCATAACTGGTTGTTTTTTTGACAATAGATAAGTTGATTCCACCAAGCTTCATCAGGAAGCTGAGAGACACCCAGCTTGTTGTTGGTAAGCCGGGCGAGATGGACTGTAAGGTCGCTGGCTCTGCTCCTTTAACCACTTCCTGGTTCCACAACGGCCAGGAGGTCAAGAGCGGGTCGAACTACGACATTAGCTGCACCGATAATACCTGCAAACTGAGAGTCCCGACAATCTGCATGTCCGACTCTGGCAAGTACACCTGTAAAGCTGTAAATGCTGCAGGGGCCAGTGAGACCAGTGCTTCCATGAATGTGACAGGTCAGTAGGCGTGAATAGAGTCGAGTAAATTTCCCAACGTGGACGCGTTAAAGACGGTGATTAAATCTCTTACAACTCATCTTCTTTATTTGAAACCCAGAACCTCCATCCTTTGTGGAAAAGCCAGAAGCAAAGGAAACACTGCCCGGCAAAAGCGTGTCTTTCTCAGCTAGAGTGAAAGGTAGCGCCCTCCTGAAGGTGAAATGGTTCAGGGGAGCCAAGGAGATGCAGCATGGCCGGGGCTGCGAGGTGGCCCTGAAGGACGGGGTCGCCTCTTTGGTGCTCCAAAAGGTGGAGAAGTCCCACGCAGGAGAGTACACTTGCCAGATCATTAACAACGCAGGGAAGGAGAGCTGCCCTGTGAACCTGTTTGTGAAAGGTTTGTTAGCACTTGTTTAACTTCTTCTTCTGAGTGAGCTTTGTGTTACTGATGATGAAATGACCTTTCTCAGAGCCGGTGCACTTTGTGAAGAAACTGAGGGACGTTTCCTCTGAGAAGGGGAAGCCTCTGTTGCTCGAGGTCACATTTGCAGGCACTCCCAGAACCAACGTGACCTGGAAGAAGGATGGTAAACTCATCTGGGCCTCGTACCAGTACAATGTGACCACCACAGACTCCTCCTGCATCCTGCAGGTCCTTAACGCAGACAGGGTGGAGGCCACCGGTAGATACTCTTGTGAAGTAGACAACGGAGTCGGAAGTGACAGATGCGAAGCACAGATTTCAATTCTAGGTACAATTATTAAGCAGCATGAAGGGTTTATTCATTCAGTCAATAATTCATTCTTTCATGTGTTCATAAACCACCATCTTCTGCTCCAGAACGACCGTACTTTGTTGAAAAGATGGAGCCAGTGGATGTATGTCTGGGCGAAGCGGTTACCTTGAAATGCAGTATTTTAGGAACTCCCGACATCTCCCTAGCTTGGTTTAGAGCCGGCGGAAAGCTCCGCAAATCTGACACCTGCTCCATGGAGTTCTCTAAAGGTGTCGCCACTTTGAAACTGACCAAAACCACCAAGTTCGATCACGGTGAATACGTCTGCACGGCAGACAACCGGATCGGATCGGCCTCTGCCAGCTGTAACCTGACAGTGACAGGTGATGCTTGTTTACATACTTCTTTTTTTATTGAAATAAATCCTGCGTCTGCTCAGAGAGAGTGTTAATGGATGCTCTCACTTGTAGTTTTCCTACCTTATATATTATAATGTTTTCTCTGGTTATAAACCTTTGGGTGAATACACATTTCTTTGAGTAGTTCTCTGACTGTTGGTACATGTGACCCATAAAGCATAATCAGCCTAGACTTTGAAGTACATGCATGGCAGTATAACCACTGGCACCTGTCTAACACACACCTTGCTTCTCTCAGAACCGGTGCGCTTTATCAAGACACTGGAAGACACTACTTTCATAGTTGGTAAGCCTCTGACTCTGGTGTGCACGTACGCCGGCAGCCAGAGGGCCTTCGTCACCTGGAAGAAGGACGGCAAGATGATCTGGGCGTCTTATCAGTATAACGTTAGGACGACTGATTCAGTTTGCTTCCTGGACGTCCTCAACAGCGACCGCCCAGAGGCAGCTGGGACTTACACTTGCGAAATGTCCAACAAAGCGGGAACGGATGTCTGCCATGCTCGCGTCACCCTAGGTAAATTCACAACTCTTAACACACCACCTGCTTTATCCATTAACTGTGTCCGCCTGTTGTATAGAGCATTACAGCGGTTTGTGGTCTTTAAGTAGGGTTACATAAAGTGTAGACCACCATCTGCCTGCTAGCTTAACATACTGTAGGCTTCATGCAACTAACCCAACCATTACCCCTCTCAGAGCCGCCGTGCTTCCAAACAAAGCTGGAAGACACTCTTTTCAGACTCGGTGAACCTCTGAGCCTCAGGTGTACGTACGCCGGGAGCCAGAGGATGAGCGTCACCTGGAAGAAAGACGGTAAACTCATCTGGGCTTCATACAAGTACAACGTTAAGACCACCAAAGATTCCTGCGTCCTGGAGGTTCTCAACAGCGACCGCGAAGAGGCCGTAGGAAAATACACGTGTGAACTGTCTAACGCTGCGGGAACCGATATCAGCCACGCCAATGTCAAACTAGGTAACACAGCTGAGCACCTCTCCTCTTTACAGCCATGTGAATCACAGGCTATATCATGTCATCTTTTATCTTATAACACTAACACAAAACTGCTGATTGATTTCTTAGAGCCTGTTAGCTTTGTGAGAAAACTGAGGAACACCTTCTATAAAGTGGGTAAGCCTCTGACGCTGGAGTGCACGTTCGCCGGCAGCCAGAGCATTTACGTGACCTGGATGAAGGACGGCAAACTCATCTGGGCGTCGTACAAATACAACGTCAAAACCACCAAATCCTCCAGCAGCCTGGAGGTGCTCAACAGCGACCGCCGAGAGGCCGCTGGGAAATACTCTTGCAAGATTTCCAACTCAGAGGGCACTGCTATCTGCCATGCTATGGTTAAGATAGGTAAAGCCTCTGGCAACCAGTCAGTTTTACATTTAGAAATTACACATTTAAGTTATCTTTGACTTCAACATGCATTTGCTTGCTTACACAAACCTGCCACTGACTAACATGCCCGTTGCCTCCTGTAGAACCTGTGCACTTTATCAAAGAGCTGGAAGACACCACGTACACACTCGGCCGCCCCCTGTCACTGTACTGCGCCTACGGTGCAAGCCCTCCAGTCAACGTGAGCTGGAGAAAGGATGGGAAACCTGTCTGGGCCTGCTACAAATACAATGTTAAGACCACGGAGAACTCCTGCGTTCTGGAGGTCCTCAACAGCGACCGCATCGAAGCCGTGGGGAAATACTCCTGCGAGATTTCTAACTCTGAGAACAGCGCCGTCTGTTACGCGCAGGTCACTCTAGGTAACACAGGACAAGTGGTAGTGAGGGCTCATTGTTCTGGGTCTTATTCATACAAACAAAACGTGCATTCATCGGGCACGGCAATGCATTACAAACAATCAGCGTTTAGCATTTATCGAGTCAATTCATATTATACATGGTAATAAATAAACGATACATATATATATTTTTAAGTTTACAGTTATCTGCACAGATTATTAATTTCAGGCTATGGAAACATATAAATTATGCCACACAGGGTCGTGCAACAAACTATGCAGTTAATAATCCGTTGATGCTACACAGGATAACAGGAAAGGAAGTGGATGAGGAGACACAATGGTACATTTTCTGGAAAGACGTCAAAGTCCTAACAACAGAATTAAACATCTGGAAACTCTCCACCAACTTTTACGTTATCATCGGTGAAAATACATTAAGAAAATCTGTCTATTTGTTGTTAAAAATCGTTAAAAACCAGAAGCAATGAGCCTTCCTTGTAGCTTCAACAGCTAATTTTATTTCACATAATCTCCCTCAGTAGCTGACTAACCGCTGCCATCTCTCCTAGAACCGATGCGCTTCATGAAACCGCTGCAGGACATGAGCTTTAGGGTCGGCCAGCCTCTGAAGCTCCAGGTCACGTTCACGGGCAGCCAGCTCGTGCACGTGAGCTGGAGGAAAGATGGCAAACCCATCTGGGCTTCTTACAAGTACAACGTGAAGACGACAGGCAGCTGCTGTGTGTTAGAGGTCCTCAACAGTGACAGAGAGGAGGCTGCTGGGAGATATTCCTGTGAAATATCCAATGCCAGCAGCTCTGCTATCTGCCACGCTCAGATCAGACTAGGTAACATGCTAACACTCTCTCTCACTGATTAGCTCTCAGCTCCGGCTACATGACCTCACTAACCCGTATTGCTTCTCTCAGAACCTGTGCGCTTCGTGAAAAAGCTCCAGGACACGTCCTACCTCCTGGGCCAACCTCTGCATCTGACATGCACGTACAGCGGCAGTCAGCGAGTTCACGTCAACTGGACCAAGGATGGGAAGATAATCTGGGCTTCGTACCAGTACAACGTGAAAACCACGGACTCCTGCTGCACTCTGGAGGTCCTGAACAGCGACCGAGAGGAAGCAGCCGGGCTGTACTGTTGTCAGATCTCTAACGCTGAGTGTTCGGCCAGCTGCGATGCTTATGTCATTCTTAAAACCGCTAAGAAAGGTATAACCTCTCACAATAGCATTAAACATTTGCTTATACGTGGCTGTAGGAAGCAGAATCTCATCGTACTCCCAGACCGGCACTGGAGTTCTTATAATACTTCACATTTACTTTTACATATTTATCACCCAAATTAAGTATTTAGCCAGATGTTAAGTATTTAGCCAGATGTTAAGTATTTAGCCAGATGTTAAGTATTTAGCCAGATGTTAAGGCTGCGGGCACGCGTTCCACACGGACCCTGTCGGTCATAGCATTTACTTCATGCAGACATTAGTTAGTTGCGCTAGCTGCATCTACTCTTTCGACAATAGATAGATATTTATTTAAGTTAGAATCTTTGGGGTTAACACTTTACGATATTTGGATGTTGAACAAAGCATTTTTTTGTTCTTGATTCAATGTGGACCTGACAAATGTAATAATAATGCCAAATGGACAGGATAGTCAGAACCTAATATAAATAATAATGAACCCTTTCACATCGCGGTGCACAGGAGTGCGTTGAGATTCTGCAATCCGCTGCACGTTTAAAGCCTGATTGAATCCCATCAGTGGATCATAAATCATGGTAGTTACTTGCTTCTGCTTGCTTTCCACCGCCTTCACACCTAACAACCATCACTGCTTCTCACAGAGCCAGCCCGCTTCATCAGGAAGCTGGAAAACACCACGTTCAGGGTCGGCGAGCCGCTGTCGCTGAGAGTGGCGTTCACTGGCAGCCAAAGACTGAGCGTTAGCTGGAAGAAAGACGGGGGAGTGATCTGGGCTTCCTATAAGTACAATGTGAAGACCACCGACAGCGGCTGTGTGCTGGATGTCCTCAACAGCGACCGAGAAGAGGCTTCTGGGAGATATACTTGCGAAATTTCCAATGCCCAAGGCTCTGATACCTGCCACGCTTATGTGAAACTAGGTAACGCTAACGCATCCTGCTTGCAGTTAATGCATGAAGTTAATAACACCTCCAGGTAACCACTCACATATGCCTGAGCGCTGTATTGCTTTACGTACAGGTAAACGTCCCAGCATTCACGTAGCCTCTCTTTCTACGCATGAGAACATCCACGGGGTCCTTCGGATACTTCCAGATTCATAACGTGTCCTACGCATGTTCGACCTCAGTGGTTTCTGTGTCTGATCTCCACATTGCTTCTCTCAGAGCCCGTACGCTTTGTGAAGAAGCTGGCGGACGTGAGCCACCAGCTGGGTAAGCCTCTGAAGCTGCAGTGCTCGTACTCCGGCAGCCAGAGGGTCTACGTGACGTGGAAGAAGGATGACAAGTTGATCTGGGCTTCTTACCTCTACAACGTCAAAATCACCGCCTCCACCTGCACTCTGGAAGTCCTCAACGGCGACAGGGCTGCCTCGGCCGGGAAATACACGTGCGAAATTTCCAATGCCGAAGGCAGTGACACCTGTCACGCTAACGTTAAAATAGGTAACGCCGTACAAACGTCCCCCCGTGTGGTTCCCGTCACTAACCCTAACGTTCGGTGTAGTTCTCGTTTCCTGTGGTCTTGTCTCCGTTGGTAACACGAAGGGAATTTGATGACATCTCAAATCCTGGGTTATTCTGTTGGTGTGTTCATGGTGAACTTGTGGTTGTTGGTTTGAACAGATAAAGATTATACTTAGGGTTTTAAAGGTCCTTGAGAGCATGTGTTCCACATTGTTGTCGATGGATCATCTGAATATTTGCTTGCTCTAAAAAGGGATTTTTTAGTCTTTGTGTTTTTCTTTATTTGCTCGCTTGTATGTTGCAGGTTGTTTGTATGTCGTCCTAAGTGGCTCTCTGTTTTACCAGATGCTCTGTGAAGGCCCGGTGGCCTCGTGATGATGATCTGAATTACGAAACCCCTTCCCACTGTCAAAACATGGCCTGACTTTCTCTCCTCTCTCCCCGATAACAGAGCGCAAAGTCCCTCCCAACTTCACCAAGAGGCCCTCGGAGTCCATGATGGATTCTGTGGGTAAGACGGTGAAGATGGAGGCTCGGGTGTCCGGCTCGCAGCCGCTGAGCATCACCTGGTACAAGGACAACAACCAGATCTACGGCTCCGACAAATACGCCATGAGCTTAGAGAACAACGTGGCCGTGCTGTCCGTCAGAGACTCCAGCAGCTCTGACGGCGGCGTGTACTCCTGCGAGGCGTCCAATGAGGCCGGCAAGGCTTCCTGTCGGGTGACCCTGAACATCACAGGTATATCGGTTCATTCATCTCTATAGTCTACTAATGACTGGCTGTAGTGTGTTCCTCTGAAAGGGCAATCATCTCCAGGTAAAACCCAACATTGCTACCATGAATAGATCTTCATGTTTGCAGGAGGTGAGAACAGTCAGATAACACAAGCTGCATCTGTAGTCAGCCCACCAACAGCAGCGGATGATTCTGTTAGCATTAGTACTCCAGGAAGTTGCACAAGAGGCATGTAAGAACTTATGTAAGAGACAGAGTTCCCGTTAGCCGGTAATTACCGGACTAAGACCGGTAAAATATGCTGAAGACCGGCAAATCTCTCCGTTCAAAGTGTCCGTTCAAAATAATTTCCCTTTAGCGCAATACCGCATCAGTTGCGCAACTTGCGCCACTTATGTCTCAGACAGAAGAGTATGTGACAGACAAGAATAGTCAATTCTAATGTCTAACACTTAATCTGGAGAAAGAGATGTCCTGTATGGGTTGATTGTGCGTTGATCTGTTGGTAATGCCTCGGGGTTCCGGTGGGCATGTAAACAAATGCATAATGCTGCGCTATACTTTGTGGCCTCACCCAGTCGCATAGCAACACTTATTGTTTAGGTGTCTTTTAATAAGCAGGTAGTCATATCATTAGCTAGAACTAGCTGGATCTGATCGATATGGACATAAACGCGAGTGAAGTCTAATCTGACGGGAGAGAGAGATCAGCTGCTGCTGACGAGTCGACACGCAGCTCTGCATGATCACATGCAGCAGTAAGCGAACAAAACACACACTTCAGGTTAGAATATCACACGTAGCTATTTTAATTACCTCTCAAACTACCGTAACTAGTTATAGATATGTTTAGTTTTACTGTCGGGTCACTCATTACTGGATCCGCGAGCTGCATGATACTGATGGGCTGTCAGGAGAGGGAGAGAGCGCTCTGTTTATTATTCCCATGTTATTATAAATTACTGTTCACTTTTGAATAATGTAGTTACTCTACTATAATTAGTTTGTTTAATATCGAATCATATCAATTTGTTTTAAAGCTCAATAAATAAAAAAGAAGACCTTTGACGGCACTTTTCTCATTTAGTCCAGAAGATTTCAACTTTAACGGACATGTTGACCGGCGAAAAAATATTCTAACGGGAACTCTGGTTCTGTTCTTTGGCCACTGTAAATATTCTCACAAATATGTTTTGTGCAGCGAAGATAAGTTGTATGGATGCAAAGAATGTATTTTTGTAATCAAGCACTGGTAAATGTGGAGGAAGATACCTAGCTTGGTTGCTGGTTCAAATGAACGTTTAATCCAGGACACAGTTATTCAGTCTGTGAACCAAACTCCCGTCTCGCTGCGTA
Source organism: Notothenia coriiceps (assembly GCF_000735185.1). Taxonomy (NCBI): domain Eukaryota; kingdom Metazoa; phylum Chordata; class Actinopteri; order Perciformes; family Nototheniidae; genus Notothenia; species Notothenia coriiceps. The sequence goes on from NW_011334820.1 coordinate 33,983, forward strand.
TCAGCAGCTGGAGTGTGTTTCTGACGGCTGTGTAGTTGGGTTCATTTCAGGTTTAGGTCAATGAAGACTGCAACACAAAGACTTTTAGGTCTGCAGGAGATAACCGTCCAGTTCCCGGTTTAAATCCTTCTTCCACGCCTCTCCTCCAGAAACTGGCCAGGCTCCGAAGTTTGATGTTCCTCTGGAGCCGGTGACGGTGAACGAGGGTGAGAAGCTGAGCCTGAAGTGTCATGTGACCGGCTCCCCTCCTCTGAACATCCAGTGGATGAAGGACAGGAGGGAGCTGAAGTCCAGCGGGAACACTCGCATCACGTTTGTTGGCGGGTCGGCCTGTCTGGAGGTCAGCCCGGCCTCAAAGAGCGAGGCTGGGGATTACCTCTGCAAGGCCTCCAACACCACCGGCAGCAACTTCTGCAAGTCCAAGGTCACTGTGAGAGGTAGGCTTTTTATCATCTAACAAACCTTCTCAGTTTGGCTGTTTTTTTCCCAGCCTGGATACCTGATATGATTAACCAGGAGCATGTGTTTTGGTGCTTTGTGATAATTTAGCTAAGATAATATAGAATAGGAATAATACATGTAATCCTTGTGTCTTACTTAATTTACTGAAATTACATTTGGGGATAAGCTTATTGTTCCTTCAACTTTCTGATAAAAGCCTTGCAAAGTTTACAATCTGTTCAAAAGGTGAAATCTTTTACCATTTGTTTACCTCCAAAACACACATTTTTAAATATTGTGGGTTTGAGGTTTATGGTTCTAACTTAAAACCAAAGTACCCCATAACGAGTCCCCCTCCTTCACTGCTGCTGGTGTTTGAGGCTGGGCTTCTTTATGTCGGACTCACCTGGTCATGATTTCTCTTCAGACTCAGGAGTGAAGGTTTCCCCCCCGGAGGCCGCCGCCCCGGCTGCAGCCGCCCCCGTCAAGAGACTGGACAACCTGTTCTTCATCGAGGAACTGCAGACGGTTTCTGCCACTGAGAGTAAGTGGAATGCAGTTTGTGAAACATATGGTAAAGAACTCACTGCTACATAGCTTGAGTACCTACATACATACCCACCCACCTACCTACCCACCTACCTACCTACCTACCTACCCACCTACCTACCCACCTACCTACCTACCTACCTACCCACCTACCTACCTACCTACCTACCTACCTACCTACCTACCTACCTACCTACCTACCTACCTACCTACCTACCTACCTACCTACCTACCTACCTAAGACCTACCTAAGACCTACCTAAGTGTTGGTCAGGAGGAAGTGTTGGTCAGGAGGAAGTGTACGCCCCTTCATGTTCTTCGTGTTTCCTCTGCAGAGGGCACCGCCACCTTCATCGCTAAGATCAGCGGAGACCCGATCCCCAGCGTGAAGTGGATGAAGGGCAAGTGGAGGCAGATCACCCCCGGTGGTCGCATCTCCATCGAGCAGAAGGGCCAGGACGCCAAGATGGAGATCAGAGAGGTGACCAAGTCGGACTCGGGTCAGTACCGCTGCGTCGCCACCAACAAACACGGAGAGATCGAGAGCAGCGCCGACCTGGAGGTCAGCAAGAAGGAGGAGGCGGAGGGACTGGGAGACATCCGGACCCGGCTGAAGAAGTAGGAAACATGTTTTAGGAGAAATACAGACAAACACACTGCAGAGGCTGTAGGACGTTACACTCAAGAGGAAAGAGAAACATTTTGAGAAACAACCAAAATATAGTTATAAGTTATAAAGCTATTTCAATTTGAAGTCTCTATCATCATGTGCTCAGCAGCTACAGAATCAAGCTATGAACTGCATTATGTATTCAATTTGAATCACCATTATTACACAGCTGGAGAGGTTTTGCACCGTAGACCACTTGTGAGACGTATTTCTAGGAAAGTTTCCTCTGACTTTGTTGGATGTACTCCAGTTGAGTGAACAAGAGTTTCTTTAGATCACCTTTGAGGATAAATGAGGAGTTGACATTGAGGAAGATTCATTGACAGAACTCCGTCCTCTTTACTAGCAGAGGATCTGAGATTTCTCACATCTGATTTTGTTCTTGATGTTTTCCAGGACTCCCTCGAAGCAGAAGAGTCCCAAGAAGGAAGGAGACTTCAATATCGTGGACCTGCTGAGAGGACACAACCCCAAAGACTACGAGAAGATCCTGCAGGAGCACGGCATCCACGACTACCGCGCCATCCTGCAGGCCATCGAGTTCCTGAAGAGGGAGAAGGAGATGGAGAGCGGGAAAGTGGTAAAGAAAATTGTCTTTACTTCACTTCCTGTCCCCTGGTCTGGAGGCCAATGGTTCCCTGAGACACAAGCTGAAGAGAATTCACTCCAGAATCACATAGAGAAATGCTATTGGACCAGGTAGATGCTGCCTTCAGGGTCCAACACAGGAATACATCATCCCTAAAGCAGCCGCGCAGAGACACAGCGAGGCTAGCTGTTTCTACCCCATTACAGTCTTTATGCTAAGCTAATGTTAGGCTAAGTTAACATGCTGTATCAGAATCAGAAACAGGTTTGTTACCAGGTAGGTTAACACATATGAGGAATTTACTTGGTGTTGTGGTTATCGGACTGTCAGAGAAAGACAACGTTTGCTTCCCTTTTTAAAGTAGCTATCAGAGTGGTGAATGAGGACATGTTGTCTCTGTATCTCTGCAGGAAGTGGAGCATGGAGGCCAGGTGGAGGAAGAGGACATGGCTCGCCTCATCCAGCAGCTGGAGGGACGCGTCAGCACCGAGGTACAACATGCAGAATCTAATATAAATGAGTTACTTTAAAGGTCTCCTGTCATGCAAAATGCACTGATGTCTTCTCTACATCACCATGTGTCCCCGGTGTGTCAGGAGACTCACAAAGTGATGTCTTCTCTACATCACCATGTGTCCCCGGTGTGTCCCCTGTATCCCCCCGGTGTGTCCCCATGTGTCCCCGGTGTGTCAGGAGACTCACAAAGTGTCAGGAAATAAACCCCTCTCTCTTCTCCTCCGTACCCACATCTCTAAAAACGGGGTAACACTCAGAGCTAACCTGTACTGGAGAGAGTCTGTGTGAAGAAGCAGGAAATCAAAAGGAACTGACCCAGAGACATGTCCTTAGTAACAGCTGGAAGAGAGGGGGGGGGCTACAACGATCTGTTTGGGGTTTGGAGCAGGACACTTCAGAGACATGTCCTTAGTAACAGCTGGAAGAGAG